>NC_041004.1:13608601-13756600 GCF_004193775.1 Glycine soja | reverse complement strand
AACTACAACTATAGTCAAACGATATCCAAATGAGCTGAAAATTTGTGAGCAACACCCTAAAATCATGAAAAGATAGCACAAAAAATTTCAGAAAAATTCAAAGTCTAACTATGAAAACTACCTAAGAAAAGTTAGAAAAATAGGACAATAATACTTGAAAATAAAAAAAAAAACTTAGTAAACGACTGATTTTTCGAGTTTGGGAAACCCTAACCGGCTAAAGCCGGTTGCCACAGCATGGGAAATTTTTTTTTCAACCCCAAATGCATATATAATAATAGTCATTCTGATACCCGGAGCAAAAGTTATGGCCAATTTAAGTTTTGCTAAGAACAAGTCCCCAAATTTTTGTCTCTCTCAAATTCAGCCACACCAAGTGCTCTTGGTATTTTTCACACAAAATATGGATCAAAATAAACTACCACACAAAAAAATCAGCCAAAAACAACAACTCTAACTATCAAACAAAAATCGCCAATTAAATTGCAAAATCAGTTGCTAATCACTATTCACAGCATTACACAAAATTGAAATAGGGAAGCGATAAACAGGGGACGCGACTGAAATGCAAAACAGAACACTACACAAAACAAAACAACACACACTCACAACCTAAACGACAGAGCTACACACAAGACAACTAAACACTATTATGAACCTTTGGACCACTGCTCCCCGGCAATGGCGCCAAATTTGATCGAGGTCGTACTCGAATCAAATAAACATTGAAAATGCAGTATCTAGGAAGTGATCCTAGGTCATCTCCCAGTGAGCAATGATCAACAAAACATTCATAACATGTGTTAATCAAACAGTAACGAAGTAGGGGGGTTTGTTTGTTTTTGTAATTTAAACAGCAAGTAACTTGAATTAAAGAAATAACAGAACTAAAACGTGATGTTTCCCCTTGATTCAAAAGCAAGTCTCTTATCCTAGGTTACGACAATTTATCCCTAATCAGTTCAACCACTTAATCCAACCCAAAATTAATTTACTAAGTGAAAATTAACCTAAGGCTGTCATTATGTGATTAAGCAACATATACACCAATTAATCCCTCTCACATGTCCATTAAGCATGAACGAAACTGATCATTAAGCATGAACGTAAATTAAGCACAAAGACAATTAATCAAGCATTTAGCATGCATGGATTAATAGGAACAAATACAGAAGCAATTGGTGAAGAGGAAAAACTGATCAGAATTCAATAGTAATAACAGAACCTCAAAGAGAGTTGTGCTTGATCCTCAAAAGAAAACAACACTAGAGACTCAGCCATCCATTAATCAGCAGAAACGAAAACGAATTCAAAGGCAGAAGCAGAAAACGAAATTGCAATTTGAAGCAGAAAACGGAATTTTATTGCTACGTGAACAGTGCGCGTGAACATTAACACAAAACTAGAAATGCAAAACCCTAAAATTTTTCTCATGTCAACAGTCTGCTTCTACTGAAACCCTGTTGTTGTTATAAAGGTCCTCAGCCCCAAAGCTTACAAATCTCTTCTAAGTCCAAGCCCAAAAACGAAATAAAATAAAATTGGCCCAAATAAAATAAAATTGGATAAAATAAAATTGTCTGCTCTCTTGAAGTCCAAGCCGGTTCAGCCCAATTCCAGATCCAAGCCCAATTGCTTATAATTCTCTTGAAATTAAATTAAAAACACAAAATTAGTCAAGTAGGCCCAAATGATAAAATTGCATAATTAATTTAACAATTAAGGCTAATCAGTAATTAAAATGGTGACAAAAAGGGTTAAGAAATAGGAGAAAATAATGACACATCAATTACCAACCAAAATCTTGTGCGTCGACGACTTTTTTGCCCAGCACTAAACCAAAACAGAAAAGGAAAAGGCCAAAACACTCAAAGTCCTAGTGATCCATGATCACGCACGTTATCTCTGATTTGATAGGAAATGAGTTGCAAAGTCAAATCATGACATACCTATGGTTCGGAATTAGGATGAAACACTTGCCTGTGTGAGGTTTATACACTCTGAGTGATTTTCTTCTATTTTCAGTTGGACCTATTGTTTCCTCTAAATGGTAATTTAGAAATGAAACGCTAACATCGAAAATCTCATTTGTGGTTACGAGAAAATTTCATCAGCATACTCTCCTTCCCCAATAAACACATTGTTTTTCTCCAAAATTATATGTTGCTCTGATCGGTTGGACGTTTTTTTTCTTTATTAAAGCATGTACGCATTTTAGTGAAAGAATACCGAGACAATTTTAGTCTCACATAGTTATCAAGAACTACGTAGGTATGAGTTCCTCATGACAAATTGAGGATACGTAGGAGCAAAAGCCCCGCTTTTGTCGACCACCCCACCTTATGCTATCGTGACCTGTGATTCCGGTGGCATGCAGAGACACCCGATGTTTATCCGCACACACTTTTTGCTATCATGACCCAAGGGTCCGGTAGCATGCAGAGACCAACGTGGTCTTCTACACCTTTCAAGGAAATGTCAGCGTCTTCCGGCTGAGACTATGAAAAGTCTCGTTTCTACCGTCAGACTCAAGGGTTCGGTAGCATGCAGAGACCAACGTAGTCATCTGCACCTTTCATGGAGATGTCAGCGTCCTCTGGCCGAGACCACGAAAAAGTCTCTTTTCTACCTTCAGACTCAAGGGTCTGGTAGCACGCAGAGACCAACATGGTCATCTGCACCTTTCCTGGATATGTCAGCATCTTCCGACCGATACTACGAAAAAGTCTCGTTTGTACCGTCAGACTCAAGGGTCCGGTAGCATGCAGAGACCAACATGTTTATCTGCACCTTTCTCGGAGATGTCAGCATCTTCCGGCCGAGACTGCGAAAAAGTCTCGTTTCTACCGTCAGACTCAAGGGTCCGGTAGCACGCAGAGACCAACGTGGTCATCTGCACCTTTCCCAGAGATGTCAGCATCTTCCGGCCGAGACTGCAAAAAAGTCTTGTTTCTACGTCAGACTCAAGGTCTGGTAGCATGTGGAGATACCTCATGGTTATCCACATCTTCGTCAGCCAGAGGCGAACAAGTCCGATGATATCGGGATGATGATGGTCGTCCAGAGGCAAACAAGTCTCATTTCTAATCAATTTGAAGATTTTTGCAGGTTTTACCTTTGTCATCCAGAGACATTCAAGTCCGATGACGCGCAAGACTCTTCTCTGCTAAACAGAGACGATCAAGTTCGATAGCATGTGGAAACGTCATGGCTATCCAGTTTTATCACTTTCAAGGCATTGAGGTTTTTACTGGTGCTCCTGATGCCTTTTCTATTCTTTCTGATTGAAAGCTTCCGCTGGTTGGGCTATTGATCGGTCGAGTTATGTTCCGCTAGAATGAAATTAGTGTCTAATCTTTACTTCCCTTTTATCTCCAATAAAAGACAAGTAAAGAGGGGCAACTATCATACCCTAATTTCATCCGGGGACACTTGCGGTCGGCTTTCAAACCTTGTTTGTTCCCTTCGAGATCCTCAAACAAGCATTTTTGCATAATCCGTAAAGTTTCGCAACATTCCAGAAGTCAAAACAAGCATTGTTGTGTTCCATAAAGTTTCGCAACATTCCAAAAGGAAAAGCAAGCATCATTGCGTAATCGATAAAGTTTCGCAATGTTTTGGAAGAAAAACACCTATCACCATGGAACCCGTAAAGTTTCGAGAGGTTTCGGAAAGAAATCGATAGAAAAACACGAAAGGGGTTGTATTTAGTAAAATGGGGGTGCAAATAGCAATTTTCAAATCTGGGCCTATCTAGAGGATTCTGGACCTTTTCTTTCTACCTGGCTAAGCAACCAACTCACCTGGGCGAGATAGGCGGCAAGCACCTCCCTCCTTTGTTGAAAAATGGCTTTCGGGGCTTTCGTAATGCTTCCATAAAATTCCTGAAACCCTAAATAAGCATTTTTCACTTAATATGGGTGAGAAGGAAGAGAAAAAAGAAGAAAATCGAGTCCTATATGCTTCTGTAAGGCTTCCATAACTTTTTCGTAAATTACGAAAAAGGGGGTGAACTTATGAAGTTGGGGGTGTAAATAGAAATTTTCAAATTTTCGAATCCAGGCCCTTCCAGAACATTTTGGAAGCTGGGTTTTTTAAGGAAGAAGTAACCTAGCTCACCTGGGCAAGCTAGGCGGGAACCTCCTCTCCATTTTTCTATAAATAGGCGAGGGGGGGGGGTGGCTGTTCCAAAGGGTCCCTGACCCCTATGCTATGCATTTAAGCTGTTTTGGGTGAAAAAATGTGTTTTCGTGAAGAAAATCCAAGCTGAGGTGCTTCCGTAACGTTTCCGAGATGTTTCCATGAGTAATTTCGTGAAGATTTTTCGTCGTTCTTCACCGTTCTTCATACGTTCTTCGTTCTTCAACCGGTAAGTTTTCAAATCCGAGACTTTCAATTCATTTCTTGTTTTGTTGGCTTTCATCTTTATTTCTATCACTTTCAGTTTTCTTTTCTTCCATTTTTAATGAGCTTTAACCGATCGTTTAAGCTGTTATCTTGCCTAATAAATGATAAAATGAATTTCAACCGATCATTTGTGTTGTAATCTCGTTTAATAACTATTAAAGAAAAATCTAACAGATCGTTCACACTGTAACCTCGGTTAAACCAAAAAAGCAAAATAATAATAAAATAATCAAAATATCTTTGAAAAAAGTAATAATAAAATAATCAAAAAAATCAATCAGACATTTTTCTTTGAAAGTTTCCTTGAATGAATTGACTAATAATCAAAGTGAAACTAAGGCTAAAATCAACTCACAAATCAAGCTTTGTCCAAAAAAGTCACTTAAAACCGTTTTAAGGTCTGTCGCCTTAAATGGTCCTCTTTGATTTTATCAGTTAACATGGACCGTTCAAAAGCAACACATAACTTTACAGCTTTTGCAAGAACTACGTAGATTTGATTTCCTCATTGCAATTGAGGATACGTAGGAGCAAAAGCCCCGCTTTTGTCGACCACCCCAAGAGATCGTTAATGGTCCAACACCTTAACGTTTCTATCCTTTCAAACACCTAGAGATCGTTAATTGTCCAACACCTTAACGTTTCTCTCCTTTCAAAACCAAGAGATCGTTAATGGTCCAACGCCTTAACGTTTCTCTACTTTTCAAAAATCAAAAGATCGTTTAATGGTCCAACGCCTTAAATGACCTCTTGTTTGATTAAAATATATCTTGTGAAAAAAGATAAAAACAACTCCACCAACGTTTAGTTTTGAAAGAACTACGTAGGTCTGATTTCCTCATCGCAATTGAGGAATACGTAGAAGCAAGGGACACACCCTTGTCGACCACATAAAGATAAAAAATACAAAAAGGACCATAAAAAACTAAAATCATAAAAAAGGGAAAATAAAACAAATCGAAGACATGATATTGCACACATGGTTAAAGGTTGTCGTCCCTTGTGACGGACGTGTGGGGTGCTAATATCTTCCCCGTGCATAAAAACAACTCCTGAACCTTTCGCAATTAAAGTTCATAGACTACACCTTTCCGATTTTTCTGACGTTTTCCTCAAATAAACGTTGGTTGCGCCTCCCTTGGAAGATGCACCCGTGAGCCCTGCGTCGCCCTCCTGTCGAAGGGTAGGTTGCGACAGGAACATTGGGGACGATCGTCCACCCCTCATAAACTCTTCCAAGAGCAACTAGACGGGGAGGATTGTCATCGACATACAACCTACATTTGTTCTTAGTCACTGTTTCTGGGTCCTACCTTGAGGGATCGATACAACTTTCCTTTGTGCCGACACAAGAAGCAGAAGGACCAACCTCAACCTTAGGAGGCAGTGCAAGTCCCTGCGATTGCATCTGGCTGAAGGAAAACATTAATTGTTGAGTCACTCTTTGTGTGATCCACTCCTCCAGCTGGTCTTGGATTTTGTGTGTCAACTGATCTAGGTCTTCAGGAGCCATGGATGAAGAAGTGTAGGAGCCCCTTGAAGCCGTTCCAAAGTATTTTTGATCGTGACACCGATTCCAACAGCATGAACACGACTAGGGTGCTCTGGTCACCCAATGGCAGCAGTCAATCAGTCCATCTTGACGTCCATGGGCAACAAAGTTTCCCTGTTGTAGTAAAAAAATGAAACAAATTTGATTTACTTATCCAATAATTATTATAAAAAATTACCACTGACCTAATTATAAAAAATGAGAGTCACTTACAATCCTATTTGTAATTTTTTTTGCTGCCTTAGACATCATTTGACCTAATTTTTTCATGCGGGCCATCTTCCACTTCATGTGTCGTCCATTGGGAAATGGAGGATCAAGGATTGTGTCAGTGCTCCCATATTGGGTTGCTTCCTCCAATCATTTCTTTTTCTTCTCCTCCATCAACTTTTGTTCTAGAAAATCATAACCTGCACGAGATAACACGTGAGGGGCAGAGTTTTGTTTCTAAATGGCTTGCGCCTTCTTTTGAACATCTTATGACAATTACATATAAGTATAACTTAATACGTTTGACAATAATATGTAAATATGAAGTATAAAAAACAATGAAAAAATCATATACTTTTCAACTAAACTCCCATCAAGGGTCTCTATGGCTCTGACAAAATTGGTTCCACCTCTCTTTGCTTTTGTCGTACTTTTCACATACTTTGTCATCCTTGCCCTCCTTGTCGTTTGCCACAGCCCATTTGGAGGTCAAATTTGACTTAACCTACCTCCACACTCTCCTATGGTATGAAGTATTTTTTTCTTTGTCCCCAAATCGGATGCTTCAAGAATATCAAATTCAGCCTGCGATACATTAAATACATTTTCTAGTTAGTCAATTACAAATTAAGATTTTTAGTACAACCAATTACAACAGCATTCAACATTTAATTGAAATACCTGAATATCCTCCTAGATCAAATCCATTTTTATGGAAGCTTTCTTGAGAAGCTTCTATGGAGGCTAGATCTTTGAGCTTTAATGAGGTCCTTCAATGGTGATTTTTAGCCATGGAGTTACACTGGAAGATAAAGGAGAAGAAGTTAGAGGAGGCGTCATCCACCAGGGGATGAGCCATGGAAGAAGAAGCTTCACCACCAAGAGAATGTCTTGGATAAGAAGCTTAGAGAGGAAGCTTTAATAGAGGAAGAGAATGAGAGAGAGAGAGAGAGAGAGAGAGAGAGAAAGTGGCATGGGAATGAAGGAAAGGTAGGGAGAGAAGTTGAACGTTGAAGTGTGTCTCACAAGACTCTCATTCATCAAAATTACCACAAGTGTTACACATGCTTCTATTTATAGCCTAGGTAGCTTCCTTGAGAAGCTAGTGTTACACCCCTCTAATATCTAAGCTCACCCCCATGCCAAAATACATGATGGAAGAAAGCTTCCTTGAGAAGCTTCCTTGGGAAGCAAGTGTTACACCCCTCCAATAGCTAAGCTCACCCCATGGGAACACACCTCTCCAATAGCTAAGCTCACCCCCCCCCCCCCAAAATACATGAAAATACAAAAAAAAAGTCCCTACTACAAAGAATACTCAAAATGCCCTGAAATACAAGGCTAAAACCCTGTACTACTAGGGTACCCTTAACTTGTAGGGTAGGGTGCCCTTAATTTTTAGGGTATCCTACAAATCTAAAATGGCCAAAATACAAGGCCCGGAAGAAGGAAAACCTATTCTAATATTTACAAAGAAAAATGGACCCAACCTTGTCCCATGCGCTTAGAAATCTATCCTGAGGTTCATAAAAAGCCTAGGGCCTTCTTTAGTAGCTCTAGCCCAATCCTCTTGGAGCCTCTTGCTCATGGCTCTAGTGTACTTGTCCCTTCCTAGGGAGGATTACATCACTTTTGAGCTGCAAGGACTTGTTTCCAATTATCATATGCAACATCCACCTTATTGTGAGTTACAATCTCCGAATATGCTCTTAAGTTCTCATGAGACCTTAGGGCCTTCTTCAGTAGCTCTAGCCCAATCCTCTTGGAGCCTCTTGCTTATGGCTCTAGTGACTAGTCCCTTCCTAGGGAGGATTGCATCACTTTTGAGCTGCAAGGACATGTTTCCAATTATCATATGTAACATCCACCTTATTATGAGTTACAATCTCCAAATATGTTCTTAAGTTCTTTTTGTAGGGACCATCGACTTTCCCAGTGGCAGGATCGACATGAACCACTGGTCCCTCTTCCCTAACTGGTCTAGTAGCCAATGATCTGAGTTGTGTTGCATTTCTTGTCTTCTTTGACGTAGATGGTGAAAGTGCTACTGACTCATGAAGAGGAGGGGAGTTGGGTGGTGTAGCCATGTGCCTGTTAAAAAACAACATTAATTAAACAATGTCTAAAAACTATATTAAGTCGTGTAACTGAAATTAATAAAAGAAGTAAATATGAAATAAATTACACTATATGATGTTAATTAATTCTCTCTCATCATGATCATTACGATTTGCGAGGATTTCGTCAACTTCTTCTTTGTTGATGTTAGTCAGCATTTGTCTACAGAAAGGACTGAGACAAGTATCAATGGTTGAATCATCATCTTCAATATTAGGACTAATTGTTTTTCCATATAGAATCAATGACCATCTTTCATCACAAGGGTCTTGAACATAAAACCCTTGTTTAGCTTGTTTTTCCATGATGAAAGACTCATTCTGATAAGCAAGCTTTTTCAAATCTACCAAAGTAAATCCAAAATCATCAATTCGCACACTGATATTGCTATCAACCCACTTACACTTGAAAACAAAAGACACTAAATTTTACATAATTAGCCTCCCAGATTTCTTCAATGACTTCAAAGTAAGGCATGGAAGCTACACGGGGATTGTCATCATGTACAATAGCAAAGTGTTGAGATTCAACCCTTAGATTAACACCACTGCTTTGCATTGTACTCTTGTCGTCTTGTGATTTTGTGAAGAATGAATACTTGTTGATATCATATCCTTGCCAAGTTATAACATTTCTTTTAGGCACATCTGCTAACTTCTTACACATTTCAGATGCATTATCGTCACTAAAGATTATGTCTTTAAACCAATTTAGGAAAGTCTTGTTATGCTCTTTCAACATCCTATTGTTGGTCATTTTTGGGTTACTTTCCTTGACTAAAGCTTTGTGACGAACTATGTATGGCATAACTTCATTACTATTATTTAGTATATACAAATGAGCTTGTTGCAATTCTTCTAGACTTGGAGTGATAACATACAATCCTCTTGAACCCTTACCTCCCACTCTTTCGCCATGCTAAGACTCCGGAACCTCAACAAGTATGAGAAAAAACTTAGCTTTTCCTTTTTGGATAAAGTATGAGAAGCTGGAGGCAAGTATATTTTCTTACCATCAAACCTTGGATGTAACTGGTCTCGTATACCCATCTCAACTAGATCTTGGCAAGTATTCAAACCATCCTTTGTCTTGCCTTGAATGTTAAGAAGATTGTCGATGACACTATCACACACACTTTTCTCGACATGCATAACATCAATACAATGTATGACATCTAGATCGAACCAGTATGGAAGATCAAACAATATCAGCCTCTTCTTCCATATGGAAGTTTTACTTTTTTTTTTCTTCTTTTGGGTCTTTCCAAATATAGTATTGATGCCCTCAACCCGCTCAAGAACCTGTTGACTAGTTAATGGTATCAGCACACTATCATGCTCTTAACTTCCCTTAAAAGATTTTTTAATAGCCGGTAAGGGTGATAAGCTTTTAGAAAATGTCGATGTTGAGAGTATACTGTTTTTCTTCCATGTTTCAGCTGTACATAGCTTGTGTCTTCTTCACAAGTAGGGCATGTACGATGGCCATTCTCAGATTAGGGTATAATGCTTTTATCATTCGGGTATAATGTTTTTATCATTGCCAATCGAATTGCGGCATTTGGCATCGCTTATAGCGTAAGGCCAAGGGGTCACTCAGGGTTTTGATGGTTGTTTGTTAGATCTAAAAACAAAGCCACAAGGAAGGGTAAAATGGTCTTTTCATGAAGATTTCTAACCCTAAATTCACCTAGGCTAGCATCCAGCTCACCTGGGGTAAGAGTTAACTTCAACCCTAAGCAAGCCACTCGCCTGGGCGAGCTACAACACGCCTGGGCGAGTAGATACCTTCAGCCCTAAGCAAACTCGCCTGGGTGAGCTGCAGCTCGCTTGGGTGAATTCCCTTGCACTCAATGGTTGTTTTCTATAAATAGCCATGCAAGGGAAAAGGAAAAAGGGTTCAACAACCTAAAACCAAAGAGA
This sequence comes from Glycine soja, assembly GCF_004193775.1. Lineage (NCBI taxonomy): Eukaryota > Viridiplantae > Streptophyta > Magnoliopsida > Fabales > Fabaceae > Glycine > Glycine soja. Next base: position 13,746,391 of record NC_041004.1, on the reverse strand, counting down.
AAAAAGCATAAGAAGAATAAGAAGAGAAAAAGTGGAGCCGAGGCGTTGCAGAATTGGGACCGTGGATCACTTCCTTCACCATTTCTCTTGTTAGTCTTGTACCTTTATGACTCCCCTCTTGATATTATGTATGTATTAATCTTTTCTACTCATTATTGGCAATTTCATTCTACTCGTAATGCTTGATTCTAGTTGATCACTAGTGTCATGAAATTGGTTTTTAAGTGAGATTGAAAGGTAATCTTAGAATCTGAACCGAATGGTTTTACTCTTTACATTACGTTGCTAGGAATGGAGCATATCATTTTGATTGCAAAAAAAGCACAAGAATATAATTGTAATGGTAGGATATTTACTGCATATGCGAGGGATCAATATTTAATAAATATTCTTAGGTTCCAAGTGCAAGGAATTGACTTGGAATAACTATGCGTGCATGATTAATGTTAGAAAATGACTTATATATGTTAACCTTGTTAGGATACTAAAGGTATGAGCGATGAAATCCAATCCTATGTTATTCTTGAATTAACTTATTTTGGTTTCCATAATTTACGTATTTTTGACGCACCAAATTCTGTTATTTTCATTTCCGTAATTTAGGATTTCCGAAGCACTAAATTTCGTTATTTTCACATTTTTCGTTATTTCCCTATTTTTGTTGTTCCCATGATTCTGTTATTTTTACTTTCTTTTACTTTAACTTTGTTTACGCTGAGTGAGAAAAGCCACGCTAAGCCGAAATTCACTAATGCGTGCTAAGCGGTTCAGAATTGCGCTAAGCTCACGAGTACGAACAAAGCCACCTATTTAAGCCTGAAATCAGATTTTGAAAGGGAGTTTGGCCTTTTCTTGAAGCTTCTGCATGTCTAGAGAGTTCTAGAGAGAGAAAGGTCTAAGTTCCAGAGAGTTTGAGAGATTTTGTTGTGTGAAGATCTGCAGAGACCAGAGCTGGAAGAGGTGTAGAAGCAAAGCTTCATGGTGAATCAAAGGTGATTCAAAGGTGTTTTGATGATAACAATGATGATAACAAAAGATGATGACAAAGAACAATTCAAGAGAATCCAAGATCAATCAAGAACAATTCAAGACTTCAAGATAAGAATCAAGAAGAATTCAAGACTCAAGAAGAAAGTCTAGAGTCAAGAATCAAGAATCAAGATTCAAGGTTCAAGATCTCAAGAATCAAGATCAAGATTCAAGACTCAAGATTGAAGAATCAAGAGAAGGCTCAATCAAGATAAGTATGAAAAGTTTTTTTCTCAAAACTTTGAATAGCACATGAATTTTTGACAAAACCTTTTACCAAAGAGTTTTTACTCTCTGGTAATCGATTACCAGTAGCAAAATGAGTTTGAAAAAGTTTTCAAACTGAATTTACAACGTTCCAATTATTTTCAAAAAGCTGTAATCGATTACAATGTTTTGGTAATCGATTACCAATACCCTTGAATGTTGAAATTCAAATTCAAAGGTGAAGAGTCACATCCTTTCACTTAAAAGCCTTGTGCAATCGATTACACTAATTTGGTAATCGATTACCAGTGATTGTTTCTGATAAATCAAAAGATGTAACTCTTCAAAAAGGTTTTTGACTTTTTCAAATTGGTTTTAAGTTTTTTTTAAAAGTTATAACTCTTCTAAATGGTCTTCTTGACCAGACATGAAGAGTTTATAAAAGCAAGGCATTGTTTTGCATTTCAATAATCTTGAACACTTATTCATACAATCCTTTACAAGCCTTGAATCTCTTTGAACTTCTTCTTCTTCTTTGTACCAAAAGCTTTCTGAAGTTTTCTGGTTTTCTAAACCTTGAAAACTTGTGTTATTCATCTTTTCATTCTCTTCTCCCTTTGCCAAAAAGAATTCGCCAAGGACAAACCGCCTGAATTCTTTTTGTGTCTCTCTTCTCCCTTTTCCTAAAGAACGAAGGACTAACCGCCTGAATTCTTTTGTGTCTCCCTCTCCCTTGTCAAAGAATTCAAAACTACACAGTCTAAGAATTCTTTTGATTCTTCCCATTCCCTAATACAAAAGTATTCAAAGGACTAACTGCCTGAGAATTCTTTTGTATCCCTATTCACAAAGTATCAAAGGTTTAACAGCCTGAGATCTTTGTCTTAACACATTGGAGGGTACATCCTTTGTGGTACAAGTAGAGGGTACATCTACTTGGGTTTGACTGAGAACAAGAGAGGGTACATCTCTTGTGGATCAGTTCTAGTGGAGGGTACATCCACTAGGTTCAAAGAGAACAAGGGAGGGTACATCCCTTGTGGATCTTTGCTTGTAAAAGGATTTTTACAAGGTTGAAAGAAACCTCAAGGATCGCAGGTCGCTTGGGGACTGGATGTAGGCACGGGTTGTTGCCGAACCAGTATAAAACTCTTGTGTGTTTGTTTCCTTCTTCCTTACTCTTTTACTTTCCGTTGTGCATTTAATTTCTGCTTTTACTTTCTGTTAAGTTTCTCTTCTACTCCATATTCTCTTAACAACAAAAGTAAAAGCCTTAAAAGAGTAATTTTTTAATTAGTAAAGGTTTGGGAATAATTAATTCAACCCCCCTTCTTAATTATTCTGAGGCCACTCGATCCAACAAGAGGAAGCTGTCCTAAGAGCTTGAGATGAGTTTGAGAGTGATTGTGAGGTCCTAGAGGTGGAGGAGACATCCCCACTACTTGTATTTCTGCAATCTTTCATCTTTCTCTTCTCTTTGTTGTAAAGGAAGCTTCCTAGTTATGGAAAGCTTAATCCTCTATTGGATCTTCCTTGTAGGTACTTGATGTAAATATCTCTTTTATCTATTTAATGATGTTTTGTGTGTTCACTGTGCTATCAGATCTTCATTCTACCATGCTTTTGCCTTGATCATGTAGATGCATGTGTTTTAAGGATCATTCAACAGTGGGAACTGGTCTGATTCTTAGAACTTGATAGGATAGGGCTAGTTTTTTGTATTTTCACGAGGAATCGTGGTATGGTAACGTAGTTGTTGTATGTTTGTCATAATGAGGTCCTAGCCAAGTTTAGTCCAACAAGAGGAATATGCGGATGATGCTTGATCAGGATTAGGCTAGACTATCATGAGGAATCGGGGTTTAGCATTTCAGGAGACACCATAGAACGCATGAGCATTGTTAAGAAGAGAATATCCTTCTAACATCAAGCACCTATTAGGAAGACCAACGTGTCGTCTACTTGTCTTTGCGCATCATTACTCACATGATTTTCCCTGTTAATAGTTAGTTTACACACTTGTTCATAGTAAACACATCTCTTTTCACACTAGACACATATTCATTAAAATAGCTTTACCAAGTAACACAAGTTCCCTGAGAGTTCGATACTTGGTTCTTTCCGTTTTATACTACTTGCGCGATCCGGTGCACTTGCCGGAAGTGAACAGTGTGCATTTTTTCAACTTTGATCATTTGAAAATTACACTACAAAATTCAGATCTCTTTAGAGGCACTAAATTTCATGTTCTTCTCTTCCTCTCCCTTCATTCATCTTCTTCTACCTTCAAGCTCTTATCCATGGCTTCCTATGGTGGTAAGCTTCTTCTAGACTCATCTTCTACTTGAAGTGGTGTCTCCATTCATCTTTCTCCTTCTCCATTCCACTACAATCAGACCTCAAGAATCAAAGGAATCCATTGATGAAGAAGATCCAAGGCCTACAAGCTTCACATGGAGCTACATCATGTGGTATCAAGAGCATCTTCATCTAGGTGATGTTCTTTTGCTTCCTCTATTTTTTTTTTCAGTCAATTCACTTTAATTCCTTGTTATTCATCTTATTCTCCATGTATATCCTCCATTGTCTTGTGGTTTGGTTCTGTTTAGAGTAGATTAAAAAATATAAACTGATTAAATCTTAGATTTACACTTGTTCTTGCATTTCTATGGTTCAAATTTTATAGATCTACTCTTGAACCAAGTTTTTGTGTTGATTTTAGGTTCTATCATTTTTCAGTCATAATATTCTTGTGTCGAACCTTTAGATCTAAATTTTCTTCCAAAATATTGATTAGAAAAAAACACAAAAATCTAAGTGTAAATCACTTAATCCATGCATGTTATTTAGTTCATAACATGTTCTAAATCAATTCCTAGAAGTAGTATTGTTGTTGAACTTTTTTTTTTCGTTTTCTAAGTTTCCTACATGATGCCTATGATGAAGTTGAGTTATGGTGCTGAGTTGTGGCTTGATTTGTGAATCCAAATAAGTCTTAAGCTCTCTTGAGTTGTGTTATTCAAGATAATTGAGCATAAGCAAATACAAATTGTAACTATCCAAGCCTTAAGCAACATAAACACTACTCTTGATTTCTAGGTTGAAATCGTTGGTGCTGGCAGCTTGAACATACGAAGAGGTATAAATTACTGGGAATTGGTAACTACGAATTTTGAGCTGAAAGTTTTACAGAAATCTGGAACAAAATTATAAAAAAAGAACCAAGTGATTTGGATAAAAGGAAAAAATACTAAAAATCACACAAATTGGCAGAAAAATCAGTGTCCAGAAAAAAGTGAAAGAGAAGTGTGCTTGTTGTTTTGGCTCGAAATTTGTTCTATAATTGGTGCTTATTTTATACCAATCTTAGTTCTGAAATTTCAATTGAAAATTAGTGTGAAAACAAGTGCCAAAACTAGAGGTTTCTTGATTCGTTTTTTTTGTTTTTGTTTACTCTACTCTAGAGCCATTCTAAGTTTCTCTTTGAGTCCTAGCTTGCTTTTATGTGCTTTTCATTGCTTTAGTTGTTGAATCATCCTTGAAAACTTGTCTTGTTAAAACTATATTGGTTTAGCTTTCATCTCATTTTTTGGTCTTTGGTTATTGCTTGTCTCTTTGTTTCCTTGTTTGTGAGTTGCCATATAGGGAATTGGAAAGGAGGATTGGTGTCATCCCTTGAAGAATTTGGGTCAATAAGTAGGGGGCCAACCACCTTAAGAGCTATTGGAATAAGAAGCACTCCAAATTGAGTGAAACACAAAAGAGAGAATAGCCACCAAAATTGAAGACTTTTTTTTTGTAATTTTCTAATTGGCTATTTTCTTTGCTTTCAAATTTTGTAACAAAAAGACCTTTCATTGGAAGTAAGTTGGGAGCCTCCAATAGGTCACCCTACTTCCATTTGTGCATAATAATTTTAGGCAATTTTCCCTTAGGATCCGCCTAGTTTGCATTTCTTGCACTTTAATTTCTTGCTTACTTTCATAGCTCATTTCCTTTACCTTCCATTGTCAAACTACCTAGATAGCTTGCCTTTTAACAATTAGTTTTTACCTTATCTTCCACACCTCTTTTAGTGTTTATTTTGGCTATTCTCATCCATAGTTTCTTTGACCTTTTGTTTTCAAACCCCCAACAAGAAAGAACCACATCTTAGGAACCAACATGAGTCTTCATTCTTCATCTAGTGTTATGATGAGGGTTCTACTCCTAAGGACCCCTTGTATAAGATATTAGATGAGTTGAGATCCCTTAAGTTGTGGAAAGAAAAACAAGTGAGAAAAGAAAAAGGTAAAAAAAGAGTGGAAGACATTTATAGTAGTCAAGAGGAGACTACTTCTTCCCCTTCCTCTAGTGGAAGTGAAGATGAAGTAAGGGGTGAAGAGTCTAGTGAGGAAGTCTACCTCCATGAAGAAGGTGATCTCTTAATGGTTAGAAAGCTCCTTGGAGGTCAATCTTGTGATCTATCTCAATCCCAAAGAGAGAACATCTTTCATACAAGATGCAAAATTATACATAAAACTTGTTCTCTCATTGTGGATAGTGGATCTTGTTGCAGTTGTTGTAGCACAAGATTAGTTTCCAAGTTGAACCTCACTATCATTCCCCACCCAAAACCTTATAAACTTTAATGGCTCAATGAGAAAGGGGAAATGATAGTTAACCAACAAGTGAAGGTACCTTTCTCCATTGGGACATATAAGGATGAAGTTAATTGTGATATAGTTCCCATGGAGGCAGGACATATTCTTTTAGGAAGGCCGTGGCAATTTGATAGGAAGATCATTTACAATGGCCTAACTAATGAGATTACCCTCACCCATCTTGGCACTAAATTTGTATTGCATCCTCAAACACCTTCACAGGTGGCCAAGGATCAACTAACTATGAAAGATAAGAGCGATGAAGAAGAAAAACTAGAGAACCAAAAGAAAAAGAAGGATAGTAAGGCCTTGGATCTTCTTCATCAATGGATTCCTTTGATTCTTGAGGTCTGATTGTAGTGGAATGGAGAAGGAGAAAGATGAATGGAAACGCCACTTCAAGTAGAAGATGAGTTTAGAAGAAGCTCACCACCATAGGAAGCCATGGATAAGAGCTAGAAGGTAGAAGAAGATGAATAAAGGGAGAGGAAGAGAAGAGCACGAAATTTAGTGCCTCTAAAGAGATCTGAACTTTGAAGTGTAATTTTCAAATGATCAAAGTTGAAAAAATGCACACACATGACCTCTATTTATAGCCTATGTGTCACACAAAATTGGAGGGAAATTTGAATTTCTATTCAAATTTCACTTGAATTTGAAATTGAATTTGTGGAGCCAAATTTTGGATCCAAAATTTCACTAATTATGATTAGTGAATTTTAGCTATGGTTCAGTCCACTAATCCAAGATCAAGTCCAAGATTCTCCACTAAGTGTGCTTAGGTGTCATGCGGCATGTAAAGCAAGAAGGACATGTACAAAGTGTGACTATATGATGTGGCAATGGGGTATAGCAAGTAAATGCTCACCTCCCCCTCGAAAATTTAATTTGATCAGGCTTCTCCCAATTCAATTAAATTTATTTCTCAACACACACATCAAATATTCACTTAATGCATGTGAAATTACAAAACTACCCCTAATACAAAAACTAGTCTAGGTGCCCTAAAATACAAGGGCTGAAAAATCATACATTTCTAGGGTACCCTACCTACATTTTAGAGTCCTAAATACAAGGCCCAATAACAATGAAATCCTATTCTAATATGTACAAAGATAAGTGGGCTCATACTTAGCCCATGGGCCCAAAATCTACCCTAAGGCTCATGAGAACCTTAGGGCCTTTTCTTGCATCTCTGGCCCAATCTTCTTTGAGTCATCTATTCAATGCCCTTGGGGGGTAGGATTGCATCAGAAAGAAAAACTGGAAAGAAAAGAAAAAGTAAAAGAGGGGGTAGAAATAAATCAAGATGAGAAGGAATAAATAAGGGAAGAAGAAAGAAGGAAAATACTAAAAGAGTTAAGAAAAGAAAAATATGCCTCCTATAGTAGTCATGACTCTTACAAGAGCCTAAGTGAAGAACTTCGTGACTATTATGAAGGAAGGTGTTAGTCGTCTTATACCACTAACTTTTGTATAGAAAACATTTTCCCAAACGTGTATAGTTTCCCCAATTTATAGTTATTTTGTAGGGATTTGTAAATAAATCTTGTTTCCTTGTTATAGCTGTCTCTAGAATACTTTCCATTGGATTTAATGATGAAATCTGTTCAATTTCAGGTTAAATGAGGCTAAATCTTGAAGTGCTAAAAGTGGTAGTTGCGCTCAGCTCACCATTTGGGCTCAGCGCGCATCCATTGCTAAGCGTAGCTTCAGTGCGCTTAGCGCGACAGAAGAATCTGGAAGAGCATCAATATCTAGGCCATGCACGCTGTTCTCGTGCTAAGCGCAACGGTTGTCTTAAGGCAGGCTCAACGCATGACAAGCGCCAAGCTCAAATCCACTTACTCGCGCTAAGCGTGAGTGTTAGTCGTCTTATACGACTAACTTTTGTATAGAAAACATTTTCCAAAACTTGTATAGTTCCCCCAATTTATGGTTATTTTGTAGTAAGTTTGTAAATAAATATTGTTTTATGGTTAAAGTTGTCTTTAAAATATGTTCATTGGATTTAATGATGAAATATGTGCAATTTCAGGTGAAAATGAGGCTAAGTCATGAAGTGCTAAAAGTGACAGTTGAGCTTAGCTCATCAGTGGGCTAAGCGCGCATCCATCGCTAAGCACAGCTACAGTGCAACAGAAGAATCTGGCAGGGCATCAATATCAAGGCCATGCACTAAGCACGAGATCAATGCACTAAGTGCAATAGTTGTCTTCAGCCAGGCTCAGCGCACGACTGGCGCTAAGCTCAAATCCACTTACTCGCACTAAGCACGAGGGTGGCGCTAAGTGCAACGTCGCGGGTTCAGAGCCTATTTAAAGCTACCATCTCTTCCTTCCACTTTCCTGAATCGAAGACCACAGAAGGAAAAGCTACCATTTCTTCCTTCCACCAGTTTCCAGATGAATCGTAGAGTGAGGCACTTGAAAGATTCTAAGGTTTATTGTGGAAGACTCCCACTCGCGCTTTTTCAAAACCAATATAGCTCAACATATTTATAGATGGGTTGAGACAACAATCTAAGAAGCTATTGGATGCTTCAGCTGGGGGTAAGATCAAAATGAAGATCCCCGACGAAGCAATGGACTTAATTGAAAGCATGGCTGCTAGTGACATTGCTATTTTGAGAGACCGAGCCCACATTCCTACCTAGAAGAGTTTATTTGAGCTAACCTCACAGGACGCTCTGTTGGAACAAAACAAGTTGTTGTCCAAAAAACTAGAGACACTAACAGAAACACTTAGTAAGTTGCCAACACAGCTTCATTCTGCACAAACTTCACATTCTTCTATTTTGAAGGTTGCAAGATGTACAATTTATGGTGGAGCTCATGAATCTAGATGTTGTATCCCTAATGAAGATCAAATTGCACATGAAGTCAATTATATGGGGAATCAGCCCAGAGGCAATTTCAATACAAGTGGATTTCCATGATTTCAAAATAACCAGCAGTATCAACAACAGAGACAATGGCAAAATCACCCTGGTAACCAATTAAATAGAGATCAGGGTGGCTCATCTACAAGGCCACAACAACAGATACCAAGTCTCTATGACCGAACCACGAAGCTGGAAGAGACTCTAGCTCAATTCATGCAAGTGTCAATGTCTAACCAAAAGAGCACCGAGTCTACAATTAAGAATCTGGATGTCTAGGTGGGCCAGCTATTGGACAAGTGGCCTCAGATATCTTAAGAAGGGGGGGGGGGTTGAATTAAGATATCACAACTTATTTCCCCAATTAAAAATTCTATTTATCTTTCTATTTCAGTTATAAATTCCCTTAATAATGAGTTTCTTAAATATTGATTCAAATAGAACAGATTGAATATGAATATAAAACAATAATAAATAAAAGAGTTTAAGGGAAGAGAAAATGCAAACTCAGATTTATACTGGTTCGGCCACACCCTTGTGCCTACGTCCAGTCCCCAAGCAACCCGCTTGAGAGTTCCACTATCTTGTAAATTCCTTTTACAAGTTCTAAAAACACAAGGACAACCCTTCCTTTGTGTTTAGAATTCTTTCACAACAAGAGACCCTCGGTCTCTTAATCCCTTTTCAGAATGAAGAAGAAGAAAAAAAGAAATCTCTCTTAAAAGAGATAGATTGAACAATTTAAGCACTCAAATAATTCCTTATTGAATCACAAGTAATTTGGCCAAGGAATTTGTGAGAGGATAAAACAATTTGCTTTTTAAGAGGATAAGACCTTTTTGTTCTGAAAAACTCTTAGCAAATTCGTGTCTCAAGCCACATATATATATAGGCCTATGATAGCCATTCAAGAACCACACAAAAAGATGTGACTGTTGAGAATGTTTTCTGAAAAACTCCTCTGGTAATCGATTACAGTATATGTGTAATCGATTACAGGCTTTAAAATTTGAATTAAAACGTTCAGAAACTACTGGTAATCGATTACCATATATGTGTAATCGATTACACAGTGCAAATTTTGAATTCAAATTTTAATAGCTGTTGTAAATCGTTTTTGGCCACTGGTAATCGATTACATCCTCTGGTAATCGATTACCAGGGAGTAAATCTATTGAAAAACCTTTTTAACTTAGATTTCTTTGGCCAAACCTTTTGCGACTTCAATTGGAATTCCCTTCCTATTTAATATACCCTTCCTAAGACTCTAGAGACTGTCTTGATCATTCATCTTGAATATCTTTGTCTTGAATAAATCTTTGAGAAGCATGTGATTCATGTAATCCATTGGCATCATCAAAACATTCAGCTTGATCCTTTGTCTACAATCTCCCCCTTTTTGATGATGACAATACCTGAAATCAAACCAAGCTATATACAAGATGATAGCACGTTCACACAACCCTTACTCTGCCTGTCTTTTGGCATGTATGCCTAAGATAAATTTCTAATTGATAATTGATTTCTAACCCAAGTTCTCTCAAGTTCTCTCCCCCTTTGGCAACATCAAAAAGAACTAAAGCAAACATTAACACAATAATTATCCAAAACAAAGCCAACCATGAAATCAAAATAACTCCATACAGCGTCATAATTAACCAAAACAAAAAGCGAGAAATATAATAATAGTGCAAGAGTACGATAACTAGAATAAAAAGCCAAATACACGGCGATAAAACAAAGTACTAATAATACTTAACCACTAATAAAACCAAGTCATAATAATAGCATATAATCTAAGAGGATGAAGGAGACGGAGGTGGTGGATCAAAACAAGTTCGGATGAAAGAGACATCTTCTTCAACTCTGGTGATCCTTGATTCCATAGCATCGAACCTCATGTCAACTTGTAATTCCATGGCATCAAACTTGTCACCAACAAAAGTCTGAAGTCCATCAAACTTGTCCATAAGCCTGCGAAGAAGAGTGGAATTATCTTCATCTGGGAGGTTGCCTTCTTCATCAGCGGGTTGAGTGCCCTTTTTGACCCAAGAGCCATCACGCTCTTTGTGGTAACCAAAAGAAACAATTGCAGTAGCACCAATTAAAAAGGATCTCTTGATTGGAATATAAGATTCAGAATCAAGAGGAATTTCAAAATGACGAAGAAATAGAGTAACAAGCTGTGGATATGGTAGTGGAGCATTTAATCGCAATGCCTTATTCATGCGATATCTGACTAAGTGTGCCCAGTCAAGTTGACGCCCTGTATGAAAGGCCCACATGATAATTAGATCTTCCTCAGAAACCTGGGCAAGGTTGGAAGACCGTGGAAGCAGAATACGCACAATTAAATAGTGAAGGATGCGGCTTTCAAAAGCCAATGACCCGGCAAGAAGACGTCCAGTCATATCCGCATTGTTGGTGCAAACCAACTGGCGGGCATCATGGGCAGAGAAATCAAATTTCCAGTCGTCATTCAGTGTACCTTCAAATGGTACACCATCACTGGGTAATTTAGTTAAGTCATGGAAAAGGGACTGGTCAATGACCATTTTTGTCCCAAAAACCTCAGAAATCAGAGTGTTGTCCTGAATTTCAAGATTACAATAAAAAGATTTAACCAATTCAGGATAAATAGGCAATTGTAATGACATGAAAGGTATAAGACCTAAGTTTCGAAAGGCTTGAATGCAATCAAAGGTTTCATCAGAGAAGAATTCCATATCAATAAACTTAGGGTCCATAATGGAACGAGATGAGAAAAGATTTGAATACCGTTTTTTCTGTTCTTCGGAAGAAAACAATGGGGAAGAAGACAATGAGGGTGGAATTGGTGCTGTGGATGCGCTAGTGGCTCCGGAACGATGAGCTCTTGAAGCCGAAGCGGAGGCGGAAGAACCCTTTCGTTTCTTTGACGATTCTGCCATTTGAAAGAGTTTTTGCAGATTTCAATCGGTGAAATCAAAAGAGAAATGAAAAAGAAGAAGATTGCAATTTACGGGAGTTGATTTGATGGAAAAATGAGTGAGATACGAAGGTTTGGAGGTTTGGGAATGGAGGAACGTCGTAAGAGAAAAGGGGCTGCGCAGGGATTTATGGAAAATGTGATATTTATAGAGCAGGACGCGTGGTAATCGATTACAAGTAATGGTAATCGATTACAGGAGGAGGCAGCCTACTGGTAATCGATTACATGAATACTGTAATTGATTACAGGCCATATGTTCTAGTGTAATCAATTACAGTATTCATGTAATTGATTACCAGAACAAAAAAATAGCCTTTTCCTAAAAGAAAAACTTATTTCTAAGTCTAAAAACTTATACTATCTTAATAATTAATTATACTAACAAAAAGTAAATTAAATTAAACAACACAAGCGTCATACTCAATCAAAACACACTCAATCATTCATAATAAAACAAATTACCTATCCAAATCACTAAGGTCTAAAAGGCCTAATTCTCTTCTTATTGAAAAGAATATTTCTTTTGGGAGAGGTTTTGTAAAGATATCAGCAAGCTGATTCTTTGTATCAACAAACTCTAATATACAATCTCCCTTTAGGACATGATCTCTAAGAAAATGGTGCCAAATTTCTATATGTTTGGTTCTAGAGTGTTGAACAGGGTTTTTGGATAGATTTATGGCACTAATATTATCACACCTAATAGGTATACGATCAAGAAGGATACCATAGTTAGATAATTATTGCTTCATCCATAAAATCTGTGCACAACAACTGCCGACAGAAATATATTCCGCTTCAGCAGTGGATAAAGCAACACTATTTTGTTTCTTACTATGCTATGAGACAAGAGCGGATCCAATGAATTGACAAGTTCCACTTGTGCTTTTTCTATCAGTTTTAGATCCGGCAAAGTCAGAATCAGAATATCCTATTAAGTTACATGTTGAGTTCTTAGGATACCATAATCCTAAATTTATTGTACCTAATAGATATCTCATGATTCTCTTAACTGCACTCAAATGTGATTGTTTGGGGTTGGATTGAAACCTAGCAAACATGCATACACTAAACATAATATCAGGTCTACTAGCAGATAAATAGAGAAGAGATTCGATCATGCCTCGATATTGTTTCATGTCTATAGATTGACCAGATTCATCTTTATCTAAGTAATAGCTAGTGCTCATCGGTGTAGCCATGTGTTTTGCACTTTCCATCCCAAATCTTTTGATCAATTCCTTGCAGTACTTGGCTTGATTGATGAATATACCTTCTTGAGTTTGCTTGATTTGTAATCCCAGAAAGTATTTTAGTTCTCCCATCATTGACATTTCAAATTCACTTTTCATATCAAGGGAAAACTCCTTGCACAATGAACCATTAGTGGATCCAAAAATTATATCATCAACATATATTTGAACCAACAAAATATCATTATGCTTTCTCTTTATGAACAATGTGGTATCCACCTTGCCTCTAAAAAATTCTTTTTCTAGAAGAAAATTGCTTAAACGTTCATACCATGCCCTAGGGGCTTGTTTCAAACCATAAAGAGCCTTTTGCAATTTATAAACATGAGCTGGTTTATCCGGGATTTCAAAGCCTGGGGGTTGTTCAACATATACTTCTTCTTGAATTAAACCATTTAGAAAAGCACTTTTAACATCCATTTGATAGAGTTTAAAATTCATTATGGATGCATATGCTAAAACCATTCTAATGGCTTCAAATCTTGCAACTGGAGCATATGTTTCTTCATAGTCTATTCCCTCTTCTTGATTATACCCTTTTGCTACTAACCTAGCCTTATTTCTAATAATTATGCCATGTTCATCTAATTTATTTCTAAAAACCCATTTTGTTCCTATGACAGGATAATTTTCAGGTTTTTCTACTAGTTTCCACACATTATTTCTTTCAAATTGATTCAGTTCTTCTTGCATAGCAATTATCCAGTTATAATCTACTATGGCTTCTTTTATATTTTTAGGTTCAATCATAGATACAAAAGCCATATTATTGCATAAATCTTTAAGAGAATGTCTAGTTGTTACCCTTTTTGATATATCACCAATAATGTTGTCGAGGGGATGATCTCTTGAGGCTTTCCATTCTCTTGGAAGTTCATTATTTCCTCTAGCCCCATTATCTTGAGAATCCTCATTGCTTCCTTCATCTTTTTCTTTAGATTCATTTCCATGAATATGTGTATCTTCTAAGGAATCTGAAATATCATCTAAAAAATCCTTCCTTGGTAGAATGGCATTAGACTCATCAAAGGAAACATGTATAGACTCTTCAATTGTCATTGTTCTTTTATTATATATTCTATAAGCTTTACTATGCAGAGAATATCCAAGGAAAATACCTTCATCTGACTTAGCATCAAATTTTCCTAAGTTATCTTTTCCGTTATTCAATACGAAACATTTACAACCAAAGATATGAAGATGTGAGATGTTTGGTTTTCTGCCATTGAACAACTCATATGGAGTTTTCTTTAAAATGGGTCTTATTAAAGCCCTATTTAAAATGTAGCATGCAGTGTTAACGGCTTCAGCCCAAAAGTATTTTGGAAGAGGAGTATCATTTAATAAAGTTCTAGCAATCTCTTCCAAAGATCTATTTTTCCTTTCAACAACACCATTTTGTTGAGGGGTTCTTGGTGCAGAAAAATTATGCTCAATCCCATGCTTATCACAAAATAATTCAAATTCTTTATTTTCAAACTCACCCCCATGATCACTCCTAATAGATATAATCTTGAGATTTTTCTTATTTTGAATGATTTTTGCAAGTTTTCTAAATGCTTGAAATGCATCATTCTTATGAGTGATAAAAAGAGTCCATGTGTATCTAGAATAATCATCAACTATAACAAGAGCATAGTAACTTCCTCCAAAACTCATGATTCTGGAAGGACCAAACAAATCCATATGAAGTAATTGTAAGGGTTGAGTAGTTGAAACAATGTTTTTAGATTTGAAAGAAACTCTAGTTTGTTTTCCCTTTTGGCATGCATCACATAGCCTATCTTTTTCAAATCTTAGTTTTGGTAAACCAACAACTAAATCTTTTGATATTAATCTATTTAAGTGTTCCATGTTTATATGTGCAATCCGTTTATGCCACAACCATGGATCATCATCTTTACTAAGAAAACATTGATTATTATCTAGTTTTTGACTTAAGTCTATCATGTAAACATTGTTGACTCTAAACCCTATATGCTTTATACTCGTATCATGTTCATGTTCAATGACACACTTTTGAGAATCAAATGATACCAGATAGCCTTTATCACATAATTGATTCACACTAAGCAGACTGTGTTTAAGACCTTCAACAAGTAGAACATTTTCAATGGAGGTTGAAGCATTTGTACCTATTTTTCCAACTCCAAGAATTTTACCTTTGTTGTTGTCACCATAAGTTACATGTCCGCTTTTCTTGGGAGAGATATGTGTGAATTTTGATTTGTCTCCCGTCATATGTTTTGAGCAACCGCTATCTATGTACCACTTTTTCCTCAAGGGTTCCTACAAAATCAAGGTTGTAACTTAGGTACCCAAACTTTATTGGGTCCTTTTGTGTTAGTATGAATAAAGGATCCTTTTGGGACCCAAATCATTTTAATTTTGTTACAATTTCTTCTAAAATAGCATGTAGATGTGCCATGCCCTTTTCTTCCACAGTAAAAACATGTGATAGAACTAGAATTATATTTTTGTGTGGAAGTAGAGAAGTTTTTATGAAATTTTTGTTGTTTTTCAGATTTATATCCTAATCCAGCCTTATTGGAGACATGTATTTGTTTTCCTAATATGACATCTAAATTATTTTTACTATAACAGAATTTTGCAAGAGAGTTTTTCAATTCTTTGATTTCTTTTTCATACTTTTCACAACAACTGCAAGAATCTGACATTTTCTTGTTAGAAATAGTAGAAATGTGAACTTTTTCATTTGGTTTAGAAATTGAGACTTCATTTCTAAGATGATCTAATTCTTTGTTTAATTTTAAAATTTCATTTTCTAAATTTGAAATTGTTTTCTTTGAATATGAAACTAACTTTGCAAGTTTAATTGACTCTTTATGCAAATCAGCAAATGCATCTTGCAATTCATCAAAAGAAATAGATAAATTGTTTGAAGATGTTACCTCTTCATCACTTTCATAACTTTTTGCCATAAGGCAGAGGTTTATTTCTTCATTTTCTGAATCTTCAGAAGATTCCATATCGTTTTCATCCCATGTAATGTATGCTTTCTTCAATTTCTTTTCATTAATATTTTTCTTTTCAGATTTCTCCATCTTTTTCTTGAAGATGGGACAATCAACCCTCAGATGTCCAGGTTGATTGCACTCAAAGCATTTTAGAGTAGAGGATGAAGTTTTTGTCCTTCTTTTAGGTTTAAAATTGGGTCGCTTTTGATTTCCTCTGACTCTCAGGAACTTGTTGAATCTTTTTACAAACAGACTAATATCTTCATCATTATCCAAGTCAATTGAATCTTCTTTATCATTGTCTTCTTGGATTGCAGATGAGGCTTTAAGAGCAATTCCTTTCTTCTTCTTATCAGTTTCTTCATGCTGATTTAATCTTAGTAATTCCATTTCATGCTCCTGCAATTTTCCAAATAATGTAGCAAGAGACATACTAGATAAATCTTGAGATTTTGTGATGGCTGTTACTTTTGGTTGCCATTCTCTATTAAGACATCTTAAAACTTTATTTACTAGATCTTCATTTTGAAAAGTTTTTCCTAGAGATGCAAGATGATTAACTATGTGTGTGAACCTCTTTTGCATGTCTTGTATACTTTCATTTACATTCATCCTAAAAAGTTCATATTCACGAGTTAAAGTGTTTATCCTAGATCTTTTAACATCTGTTGTGCCTTCATGTGTTACTTGTAGTGTATCCCACATATCCTTAGCACTTTTACAATTTGAAACCCTAAAGTATTCATCTATTCCTAAGGCAGATGTAATAATATTTTTGGCCTTTAAATTATATTGTACTAATCTTCTTTCTTCCTCAGTCCAATCTGCTCTAGGTTTTTCTATTGTTGCACTTCCAGCTATTATAGAGGGAACATAAGGTCCTTGTTCGATGGCTTCCCAAATATTTAAATCTATTGCCTCTAGAAAGATTTGCATGCGGGTTTTCCAGTAGTGATAACCCACTCCATTAAAGATGGGAGGTCTATTTATAGAATTTCCCTCGGGAAACAAGTAGTTTGATGAGGCCATAATTCTTGAAGCTTCTAAACTTTATACAAGAATGAAGCTCTGATACCACTTGTTGGACAAGTGGCCTCAGATATCTTAAGAAGGGGGGGGGGGTTGAATTAAGATATCACAACTTATTTCCCCAATTACAAATTCTATTTATCTTTCTATTTCAGTTATAAATTCCCTTAATAATGAGTTTCTTAAATATTGATTCAAATAGAACAGATTGAATATGAATATAAAACAATAATAAATAAAAGAGTTTAAGGGAAGAGAAAATGAAAACTCAGATTTATACTGGTTCGGCCACACCCTTGTGCCTACGTCCAGTCCCCAAGCAACCCGCTTGAGAGTTCCAATATCTTGTAAATTCCTTTTACAAGTTCTAAACACACAAGGACAACCCTTCCTTTGTGTTTAGAATTCTTTCACAACAAGAGACCCTCGGTCTCTTAATCCCTTTTCAGAATGAAGAAGAAGAAAAGAAGAAATCTCTCTTAAAAGAGAAAGATTGAACAATTTGAGCACTCAAATAATTCCTTATTGAATCACAAGTAATTTTGCCAAGGAATTTGTGAGAGGATAAAACGATTTTCTTTTTAAGAGGATAAGACCTTTTTGTTCTGAAAATCTCTTAGCAAATTCGTGTCTCAAGCCACATATATATATAGGCCTATGATAGCCATTCAAGAACCACACAAAAAGATGTGACTGTTGAGAATGTTTTCTGAAAAACTCTTCTGGTAATCGATTACAGTATATGTGTAATCGATTACAGGCTTTAAAATTTGAATTAAAACGTTCAGAAACTGCTGGTAATCGATTACCATATATGTGTAATCGATTACACAGTGCAAATTTTGAATTCAAATTTTAATAGCTGTTGTAAATCATTTTTGGCCACTGGTAATCGATTACATCCTTTGGTAATCGATTACCAGAGAGTAAATCTGTTGAAAAACCTTTTTAACTTAGATTTCTTTGGCCAAACCTTTTGCGACTTCAATTGGAATTCCCTTCCTATTTAATATACCCTTCCTAAGACTCTAGAGACTGTCTTGATCATTCATCTTGAATATCTTTGTCTTGAATAAATCTTTGAGAAGCATGTGATTCATGTAATCCTTTGGCATCATCAAAACATTCAGCTTGATCCTTTGTCTACACCAGCATGCAAAGCAATTAGCTGAAATATCATCAAACAACTTTATAGTAAACATAGAGAAAAATCCTAAAGAAGAGTGCAAAGCTATGATGACTAGAAGCAAAATGGCGATTCAAATAGAGGAAAGTAGAGCTGATCAGAAGGTGGAGGGATCTAAACAATAACTGGCTGATGAGCTGGCGCTGGAACCGAGAAATTGTTGAGGAAGCAGAAGGTGATAAAGGAGAAGTGATGTGCCATCATTTTCTTCTATTTTCTAAACCCTTTTTGCACCATTTTAATTATTGATTGGTCTTAATTGTCAATTAATTAGGCAGTTTTATTATTTGGGCCCATTCAGCTAATTTGATGTTTTTAATCTAATTTCAGGAATTAATGAAGCATTGGGCTTGAATCTAGCATTGGGCTTGAATCTAGAATTGGGCTTGGACTTGAAGAGGGCAGACTAATTTATTCTATAAAATTAGATCTTATCTTATCTAGATATTATTTAGATTTGATCTCATCTAGATATTATTTCATCTAGATCTTATCTTATCTTATCTTATCTAGATTTGATTTGATTTTACTTATGGGCTTGGATTTAAAACATATTTGTAAGCTTTGGGGCTGAAAAAAACTATATAACAGCACCAAGGTTCTAGTTTAGGGGCCCCCCCTCTCTCCCTCGCGGGAGACTCTCTCTCTCTCCTCTCTCTCTTCTATTTTTCGTTTTTAGTTTTAGTCTCTCTTCTCTTTCTCTTTTATTTTCGTTTTTTTCAATTCCAGTTCAGACTTTTAGTTTTATCAATAAAATTTCATTCTCTATTTGATTAATGGAAGGCTAAGTCCGCAGCGTTGTTTTCCCTTGAGGATCAAGCACAGTTCTCTTTGAGGTTCTATTATTACTGTTAAATTCTGTTTAGTTTTTCCTCTTCACTAATTACTTTGAATTTGTTGCTTTTAATTCATGCATGCTTAGTGCTTGATTAATTGTCTCTGCGCTTAATTTACGTTCATGCTTAATGATCGTTTATGAGTAATTGGTGTATGTGATGCTTAATCACATAATGAATGCCTTGTGTTGAATTTCGCTTAGTAATTTAATTTAGGGTTGGATTAAGTGGTTAAACTGATAAAGGATAAACTCTCGTAACCTAGGATAAGAGACTTGCTTGTGAATCAAGGGGAAGCAACGTGTTTTAATTCTGATATTTTCTAATTCACATATATTCGCTGTTTAATTTACAAAAGCAAACAACCCCCCCCCCCATCGTTACTGTTACTGTTACTGCAAGTATATTATGAACATTTGGCTTGTCACTGCTCGTTGGGAAACGACCTAGGATCACTGCCTAGTTACTACATTTTAATGTTTATTTGATTCGGGTACGGCCTCGATCAAGAAGAGACACCAATAAAAGAAGAAAAAGAAAAGGACAAAAAGTTGAAAAAGGAAAAACAAAAAGAGAAGGCTATTGAGATTAAAAAGAAGAAAGACAAGAGTGAGGCCAACATAGAAAAGAAGAAAGAGGCTACTCCTATTGAATGCAAGGAGGTCCCTTATCCATTGGTACCCTCCTAAAAAGATAAAGAGTGACATTTGGCCAAATTTCTTGATATCTTCAAGAAACTAGAAATTACTTTGCCATTTGGAGAAGCACTTCAGCAAATGCCCCTCTATGCCAAATTTTTGAAGGATATGCTAACCAAGAAGAACCGGTACATCCATAGTGACGGAATTTTTGTGGAAGGTAACTGTAATGTTGTGATTCAATACATTCTTCCACCCAAGCACAAAGATCCTGGAGTTGTCACGATACCCTGTTCTATTGGTGAGGTTGTTGTAGGCAAAGATCTCATAGACTTGGGAGCTAGTATCAATTTAATGCCTCTTTCCATGTGCCGGCGACTTGGAGAGATAGAGATAATGCCCACATGTATGACCCTCCAGTTAGCTGACCGCTCCATCACAAGGCCATATGGAGTGATTGAAGATGTTTTGGTGATGGTTAAGCACCTTATATTTCCAGCTGATTTCGTTGTCATAGATATAGAAGAGGATGCTAACATTCCTCTCATTCTTGGCTGCCCATTCATGTCTACTGCAAGCTGTGTGGTAGACATAGGAAGGAAGATGTTGCAGATGGGCATAGAAGATCAGAAGATCAGCTTTGATTTGTTCCATGAGGACAAAGATCCACCTAGCCAAAATGTATGTCTGAAAGTGCATGTGATGGAAGAAAAGAAACCTGAGAAAATGGTCTTTGAAATAGGAACTCTGTTGGATCCTGGATAACATGATGATGCGTCAAGCTAGTGACGTTAAAAGAGTGCTTACTGGGAGGCAACCCAACTTTTCTTTCCCTTTTCTATTTTTCATTCTTATCTCTTGCATGTAGTTAGGATATCTTGCTTGTGATTATGATTAATTTCAACTTGTTTAGTAATGAACAAGGGGTTTTAAGCTTGTGTGAAGAGATAGACAGGAAAACACTTAGAAAGATTTTTCACAATTGTCTCTCGCTAAGCGCAGACCTTGCGCTAAGCACTCTGTCTTCACGCGCTAAGCCGAGCTTGCTCGCGCAAAGCGCACAGACCCCTGATTGGTTGGCTGAATAGTTCAGCTAAGTGCACATCACTTTGCTAAGCCCCACATCTTCACTGTAATTGAACTTTAACCAGTGGGCTTAGCGTGAATGATGCGCTAAGCGCCACTTCTTCTTTGAAAAAAGTTTCATTGTAGCAGCGCTGAGCGTGCTATCCTGCATTAAGCCCCAGATCCATTATGTAACTTAAGTTTTTAAGCTGGGCTTAGCGGGCCAAGAAGCGCTAAGTGCCAATCTCTTATGGTTTTTGAACTCTTGGAAGTATGCTTAGCGCGCCTGTTGCGCTAAGCCAGAACTACTCTCTGTAAGTTGAAGCTTGATGGTACGCTAAGCCTCACATCTTAGGCTAAGCGCATATTGCAGAAAATTTTGTGTTGCAGAAAGCGCTAAGCACAGCCTGTCGTGCTAAGCCCCAGATACTCACTGGACCTTACAACTTCAAGTTGGGCTTAGCGCAAGGCTAGGCTAAGCGCTTGGGTTTTAAACTTTAACGTCACGTAGGCACACTATGCGCAGCTGTGCGCTAAGCGCGCCATACGAAATTCAGTTTTAAAAATCAAAGGCAGAGGCACTTGGGTTGCTATCTTTGCACCCAAACCTCTGCACCTTCTTAACCCTAAGCACTTGTGTACTTTTTGCTGCTTGTGTACTGTTTCTCTGCACCCTCGTTGCGTTATTTCAAGAACAATCCAAGTAAGTGATAGCATTGTTCTTTGCATTTATTTTTTTCATTCTTCAAACCTTAGGATAGATGACTTATTGTTTTCTTAGTTGTATACTGTTAGGTTAAGGTTATTAGTTTTAGGGTTAGTCAATGTAGGATTTTAGGTAACTTAGAAGCCCATTAGGGGCAATGTGGCTGAAAGGGGTGAAGACCCCTGTGGTTTTGTATGGAAATCGCAATGAACGCGCTAAGCGCGCCTGTGCGCTTAGCTTGTTCATCGCAACTATCAAAATTTTGGATTTCCAGATGAATGCGCTAAGTGGGCCATGTCGCACTAAGCACGATCATCCATGCAGATGAACGTAAGTGATGTGCCCGCTAAGCGTGTCTGTGCGCTAAACGGGACTAGTGTTCAGACATTAAGCTTTTGGGAATTTTTGTTCAGCGCTAAGCCTGGCCTGTCAGGCTAAGCGCCAATTTTCTTTTCTAAGTTTTCCTTGAATAAGGCTAAGCGCATTTGTGCGCTAAGCCCTTGTTGTGTGTTGAGCTATGCGTCTTGCTGCACTAAGCTCAACTCCCTCACTGTCTTTTAAGTTTTTGTAGTTAGGCTAAGTGCGCCCTGTGCACTAGGCCGGAGTGTCATTCTGATGAGGCTGAGCTAAGCGCGCCATACTACGCTAAGCTCAGACTCTCTTCTATTTCGAAAATTTTAGACTTAGGCTAAGCTCAGCTGTGCACTAAGCCTGTTCCGCAGAAAAAATATTTTTTGTGTCTTCAGGCTAAGCGTCAGTCCACTGCGCTTAGTGCCTGAGTAGAATTTCATAAGGCGCGCTAAGCTCAACTTGCTGCGCTAAGCGCCCAGTCAAAATTTCAATTTTATTTTTCTGTTTTTGTGAAAATAACTTGTTCTAATAGCTTGTGTTTGTCTTATATTTTGCAGATGGCATCTAAGAAAAGGAAAGCTCCTTCTACACCGACCCAGGCCATATTTGATAGATCCAGGTTTACATCCCAAGAGGCTTAGGAGAGGTATACAAACATTGTGGTACCTAGGAAGATTTTTCCTGAAAGGAATGTCATTATCCATCACACTAAGTTTGATGAATTTACTGCAGAACTCAAGCATAGAAATTGGCACAAGGAGTTGACAAACTTTGTGGATGGTAGTATTGATGTGGCCATCATAAAGGAATTTTATGCGATCCTCTATGACCCCGAGGATAAACCACCTAAGCAGGTGAGGGTGAGAGGTCATCTGATCAAATTCGATGCAGACACCTTGAACGCATTCTTGAAGACACCAGTGATACTTGAGGAGGGGGAGAACTTTCCAGTATATTCCAGGTTTTGTCGTTCAAAGTCAGAGTTGCAGGAATTGGCAACTCGATTGTGCATCCCTGGAAGGGGATTCGAGTTAAACGCCAATGGACTGTCATTAAAGATATTTCAAAAGAATCTGACCACACTCGCTTATACATGGAGCGTTCTTTCTTTCTCTAACTTGGTCCCTACCTCTCACACCTCTGATATCACATTAGACAGGGCCAGGTTGATTTATGGAATCATTCAGAAGATGGATATGAACCTGGGCTATATTATTTCAGCTCAAATTTCTATGATCGCTAATCAAGGCCGTACCCGAACCAAATAAACATTAAAAATGCAGTATCTAGGAAGTGATCCTAGGTCGTCTCCCAACAAGCAATGGTCAACCAAACATTCATAACAGATAGTAAGAAAACAGTAACGAATTGGAGAGAGGGTGTTTGTTTTTGTAAATTAAACAGCAAGCAAATTTGAATTAGAAAATAACATAATTAAAACATGTTGTTTCCCTTTGATTCACAAGCAAGTCTCTTATCCTAGGTTACGAGAATTTATCCTTAATCAGTTCAACCACTTAATCCAACCCTAAATTAAATTACTAAGAGAAAATTAACATAAGACTATCATTATGTGATTGTCATACCCTAATTTCGTCCGGGGACCTTTGTTTGGTGGCATGCAACTTTCGTTTGACCATTTTGAGGTACTTGGCACCCTTCGTTAGGCAATTCGTGAAGTATCGTGACATGTCGTAACTCAAAAGGAAGCATCGTTGCACAATTCGTGAGGTTCCGTAACATTCTGTAAGTCAAAAAGGGGATGATTATGTAATCCACAAGGTTCCGTAACATTATGGAAAGAAAACAAGTATCGTTACGAAATTCGTAAGTTTCCGTAACTTTACGGAAAAAGAATCACCAAAAAAAGGCAGGGGGTGTATTTAGTAAAAATGGGGGTGCAAATATCAACCAGGCCCACTTGGGCCCTCCAGAAGATTCCTCCAGAAGGCGGTTGCTTCTGGAGGAAGCCACCTTGCTCGCCTGGGCGAGCTGGGTGGCAAGCATCTCCCCCATTTTCCTATAAATAGGGGGAGAAGTGAAGAGGAATTTCGTTCAGCCCTCCTGGTAATTCAAGAATCACTTGAAATTAGTGAAAAAAATTGGTTCCGTGAAGAAAATCCGAGCCGAGGCGCTTCCGTAACGTTTCCATGGGGATTTTCGCGAAGATTTTCAGCCGTTCTTCGACGTTCTTTGTTCGTTCTTCATCGTCCTTCGGTCTTTAACTGGTAAGTTCTCGAAACCGAACTTTTCAATTCATTCTATGTACCCTTAGTGGTCCTCATTTGTTTTCATTAGCTTTCAATTTCCTTTCATCTACTTTCCATACCCCCTTTTGACGTGCTTTAGTCATTTGCTTAAGTCATTTTATCGCCTAAATCAAAAATAAAATAAATTTCCACCGATCATTTGAGTTGTAATATCTGTTAATTTTGTTTAAAATGAAATTCGACCGTTCGGTCATGTCGTAGCCACGTTGAAAACCAAAAAGAGGTAAAATAATAATATAATAATAAAAAATATCTTTTAGTAAAATAAGCCAAAAAAAATCAATCGGACGTTTCTCTTTGAGATTTTCCTTTCTTAATCGAATCAACTAATAACCAAAGTGCAACTAAAGGCTAAAATCAATTCATAAACCAAACTTTTATCGTCACCTAAAAAAGGCCATTTTCAAAGGTCCAACGCCTTGAAATGGTCTTTTCCGCTTTTATTAGTTAAGTGTAGATTTCTAAAGGCCTAAAATCAACATGCAATTTTATTACCTCTTTCAAAAAAATAAAGAGATCATTAATGGTCCAATGCCTTAATGTCCTCTCCCTTTTCAAATGAATCGAAAGTTTGTTTAATGGTCCAAACGCCTTAAAAATGACCTTTCATTCAATAAAAACATATCTCGCAAAAAGGATAAAAACAAACTTAAACACTTTATTCACAAAGAACTACGTAGGTCTGATTTCCTTATCGCAATTAAGGAATACGTAGGAGCAAGGGAAACACCCTCGTCGACCGCAAAAAGATAAAAAATATTTAAAGGAATAAAGACGTAAAAGGGAACCTAAAAATTGAAGTCATGTTTGCACATTTAATTAAAGGCTGTCGTCTCTTGTGACGGACGGGTGGGGTGCTAATACCTTCCCCGTGCGTAAATACAACTCCCGAACCTTTCACTTAAAGTTCGTAGATCACGTCTTTTCCGGTTTTTCCGACGTTTCCCTCAAATAAACGTTGGTGGCGACTCCGCGCGTATTTCTTTCTTGGAACACGCACCCGCGAGTCACGCGTCGCCCTCCTACCGAAGGGTAGGTTGCGACAGTTGGCGACTCCACTGGGGACTATTGTTCGAG
Organism: Glycine soja; assembly: GCF_004193775.1. Taxonomy (NCBI): domain Eukaryota; kingdom Viridiplantae; phylum Streptophyta; class Magnoliopsida; order Fabales; family Fabaceae; genus Glycine; species Glycine soja. The sequence continues at coordinate 13,721,271 of NC_041004.1, read as the reverse complement.
AGTTAGGCCATTTAATCTTGTGCGATGTTTTATCATGACTTTCTCCTTTGTTGGTTTCCCTTTATTTGTCTTATGTTTTTGTGTATATAACTCTTTGTTGCTTTTAGTGCGTTTTGAAATGTTTGCATGAGGTAAACACCAACACTATTTGCACACACGGTGAGTTGAAAAAAAAGGGCCCTATACCCGGGTTCATGGGAACATAAGGAGTGGAGGTGAATCTGTGATCATGCTAGGTCTCCGACTTGCTTGATTACAGTGAACCCTCGTCTAGAGTTTTTCTCTTTGAAAACATATTGTTGCTAGTAGTCCCTACTGCTGCAATATGTTCTTCGAAGGGGATGATACCTCTAGAAACCATCAAGAGAGATATGACCACCTTGGGGATTATCACTAAAAAACCCTTTTAGCTCCCTCCCATATAGGTCCCTTGAATAGGGGCACGAAGCGGACACGCTGCGTGCCATTTTTTTCACACTGTCATGCATAAGTAGCATGTACTCTTTTCACTTATATATTTTGTGAATATTGTCATACTGTACACTCCCGTGTTGTGCCCTTCGCATATGCATCACGCACGGGTTCTGTCTTGATCCCCTCCCTTTTGGAAACCAACGGAGGGTCCGTGTCACCTTCTTAAATACATACGTTGGGCACTCGCTACCCCAAGACGTTGTATCTAAAAAGGAGACAATTTCCCCGGGCTCCCGTATTCATAAATTGCATCTGTCTCATGTGCATTTCTGCATGCATTCATCCATTCCACCCATGATAGATGTCGGAGTTTTGATTCGCACCGAATTTTTTTCACTTTAGTAAACATGGGGACAAATCAAACTGGCAAAAGGTTTTATCAAGTCAAGATTAAGGGCCTAGATGCCACCAGCATTAAGGAGTTGGGGCAGTTGATGGGACCTCTCCAAATGCAAGCCTTCCGCAAAGCGTACGGAAAGATCTTAGATTTGACCATAGCAGAGATATCCACAGAAGCCATTGCATCACTCACCCAATACTATGACTAGCCCTTGAAATGCTTCACGTTTGGAGACTTCCAATTAGTACCGACTGTTGAAGAATTTGAAGAGATTCTAGGATGTCCTCTTGGGGGAAGGAAACCGTATCTTTTCTCTGGGTTTCTTCCCTCCTTGAGCAAGATTGCAGTTGCTGTCAGGGATTCGGCGAGAGGATTGGACCGCGTGAAGCAAACTCGAAACGGCATAGTGGGCCTACCACGGAAGTACTTAGAAGGCAAGGCGAGAGATATGGCGAATCAAGATAAGTGGGTCCCATTCATGGATATATTAGCATTGTTAATCTTTGGGGTTGTCCTCTTTCCAAACGTGGATGGTTTGGTGGACCTAGCCGCAATTGATGCTTTCCTTGCATATCACCATAGCAAAGAAAGCCTGGTGGTAGCTGTCTTGGCAGACTTATTTGACACATTTGATCGAAGGTGCGAAAAAAGTAGTGCACGGATCATCTGTTGTTTACCCGCTCTTTGTGTATGGTTGGTTTCACACTTATTCCAACAAGACATAAGGCATCCATGTCCGCTCCAAAGCCATCGCTCATGTGTCGAGAAAAGAAGAGTAGATTGGGACCAACACTTGGAAGGGATAGGAGGCAGAACAGTCAATTGGTTTCCACGATGGAAAGAAGGAAAGGAGGGTGTTCTCTTCTCATGTGGGGGCTACCCAAACATCCCGTTGATAGGAACGAGAGGTTGCATTAACTATAATCCCTCACTTGCTATAAGACAGTTAGGGTACCCCATGAGGGGAGCACCGACGGAAGAAAGCCTATCTCTTTTCCTTGTGAGAGATTTTGGCGCGCAAAATTTCAAGGTTATACAAAGAGTCCATAAGGCGTGGGACAGCCCATTAAGGAAAGATAAAGAACTTAGGGGCATTTGTAATGGCATCATTGGTGGTTATCATGAATGGCTGAAAGTTCGTACACGGGGTTTAGGTTGGCTCACCAAGTTAAAGATTATCAGCGAAGAGAATTTCGAAGCTCCGGAAGAAGATGAAGAAGTTCGGGCTCTGAAAACCGAACTAGGAAAAGCGAGACTTGCTAAAGAAAAATTCAAGTTAGTCGCTATAGACGTCCGGAAAGAGTGTGTCGGGTTACGAGAAGAGAATGCAGCTACTGCAAAAGCCCTTGAACAAGAAACCAAGAGGGCTCGCAAGGAAGAGCATGGCTGTGACAAATTCCGTGGAGCATTGTGGGGCAGCAATAGTGAGCTCAAGCTTTGAAGGGAAGAGAGAGACCAATCACGAGCACATAGCATGGTCTTAAAAGAAGAGTTAGCCGCTTGCTCAAGATCCAAAAGGAACTTGACTCAGCGTTTATGCGAGACAGAGACCAACATGTTAGCTATCATCACCAAGTATCAAGAAGAACTAAGCCTAGCCACAGCCCACAAGCATAGGGTGGCGGACGAGTATGCCCAAGTGTACGCAGAAAAGGAGGCTAGAGGAAGGGTCATCGGCTCATTACACCAAGAGGCAACCATGTGGATGGACCGATTTGCTCTTACCTTGAACGGGAGTCAAGAACTTCCCCGATTGCTAGCCAAGGCCAAAGCAATGGCAGACACCTACTCCGCCCCCGAGGAGATCCACGGACTTCTCGACTATTGTCAGCATATAATAGATTTAATGGCCCATATAATTAGGAACCGCTAGGGAACTTGTATTGTCACTCAGATCTTGACTAGTTATAAACCTTTTTGAATAAAATGAGTTTATCCCATGTTTCTACTCCAAAAAGCCAGTGCGAATCAAATCACTCCTGGATTTTTTTGCCTACTCCTCACGTTTGGTTTTTTAGGAAAAAATACCATAACTAAACGCGCCACAAGGCATCCCTATCGCACTAGATCCAAATCTAGGACGATGGGTGAGCAAGAGGAGACACAGGAACAGATGAAAGCCGCATGTCGGCTTTGAAAGAACAAATGGCTTCTATGATGGAGGCCATGCTAGGAATGAGGCAACTCATGGAGAAGAACGTGGCCACCGCTGCCGCTATCAGTTCGGCTGCCGAAGCAGATCCGACTCTCCTAGCCACCGCGCACCATCCTCCCCCAAATACGGTAGGACGAGGAAGGAACACACTGGGGCACAACAACAACCCTCATTTGGGATACAACCGAGCGACTTACCCTTATGGATTGCCGCCTAATTACACGCCGCCAGTCATGCAAGATGATGCGGGTCATATCTCTTCTCCCATGCTTGAAGGGGAGCTTCCTCGACAGCCCGACGAGGTCCACGAAGATCATCAAGAGTATGCCCAAGGGGATGTCGAGTTCTACCCCCCGATTACTGTCAAGGGATCGGCACCCAACACTTTGCCTCAGCCCAACCTCACTGCACATCCAATAATCTTGTCCACAGAAGGACCATCCCCGACGACCGAAGAAAGAAGGAAACTCGATCTCCTTGAGGAGAGATTGAGGGCTGTTGAAGGCTTTGGTGACTATCCATTCGTGGACATGACGGATCTTTGCTTGGTACCAGATGTTGTTATCCCCCCAAAATTCAAAGTACCGGACTTCGACAAGTATAAAGGGACGACCTGTCCCAAGAACCACCTCAAGATGTATTGTCGTAAGATGGGCGCGCACTCTAGGGATGAGAAGCTATTAATACACTTTTTCCAAGATAGCTTGGCCAGAGCCGCGGTTGTTTGGTACACTTATCTGGAAGCTTCCCGCATCCGTACTTGGAAGGACCTGATTATTGCTTTCCTAAGGCAATATCAGTATAATTCCGATATGGCTCCCGATCGCACTCAGCTACAAAATATGTTCAAGAAGGAAGATGAGACCTTTAAAGAATACGCGCAGCGATGGAGAGACCTGGCAGCACAAGTGGCACCTCCCATGGTTGAAAGGGAGATGATCACCATGATGGTAGACACCTTGCCAGTATTTGATGCAATCCTACCCCGTAAGGGCATTGGATAGAAAACTCCAAGTAGATTGGGCCAAAGATGCAAGAGAAGGCCCTAGGGTTCTTATGAGCCTTAGGGTAGATTTCGGGCCCATGGGCTAAGTACGAGCCCACTTATCTTTGTAAATATTAGATTAAGGTTTCATTATTTTTGGGCCTTGTATTTAGGGCTCCATAATGTAGGTAGGGTACCCTAGAAATATAGGATTTTTCAGCCCTTGTATTTTAGGGCACCTAGACTAGTTTTTGTATTAGGGGTAGTTTTGTAATTTCACATGCACTAAGTGGATATTTGATGTGTGTGGTTGGAAATAAATTTAATTGAATTGGTAGAAGCCCAATCCAATTAAATTTTAGAGGGGGAGGTGAGCATTTGCTTACTACACCCCATTGCCACATCATATAGTCACACTTTGTGCATGTCCTTCATGCTTTTCATGCCTCATGACACCTAAGCACACTTAGTGGAGAATCTTGGAATTGATCTTGGATTAGTGGGCTGAACCATAACTAAAAGTCACTAATCATAATTAGTGAAATTTTGGCTCCAAAGTTTGGCTCCACAAATTCAATTTCAAATTCAAGTGAAATTTGAATTTCCCTCCAATTTTGTGTGACACTTAGGCTATAAATAGAGGTCATGTGTGTGCATTTTTTTCAACTTTGATGATTTGAATATTAAACTTCAGATTTCAAAGCTCATTTAGAGCACAAAATTTCGTGCTCTTCTCTCCCTCTCCCTTCATTCATCTCCTTCTTCCTCCAAGCTCTTATCCATGGCCTCCTATGGTGGTGAGCTTCTTCTAGACTCATCTTCTCCTTGAAGTGGAGTCTCGTCTCTCTCTTCCTTCTCCATTCCGCTGCCATTCATCTTCCAAGAAGCAAAGGAATCCATTGATGAAGAAGATCCTAGGCCTACAAGCTCCAATGGAGCTTGCATCAGTATTTTACTATGAGAAGTTGGTAGGTTACATGCCATCCAGCTTCGCGGACCTAGTGTTCGCCGGGGAAAGAATTGAAGTAGGGTTGAAGAGAGGGAAGTTCAATTATGTTTCCTCTACAAGTGCCAATGCTAATAGGGTCGGAACAACTAGGGCAAAAAGGAAGGAGGGAGATGCCCACGCCATCACTTCAGCGCCCGCGTGGGTTAAACCCCCGCAGACATCTCATGGTACACATTAGTACGCTCAAAATCATTCGAGCTTCTCAGCTCACGCCGAGAACTCCTCTAATTCAGCACCCATGCAGCCTAAGGCACCCATTCAGAGGGAGGCCCCCCAAGTTCCGACTCCAACCACAACTCGCCCGGCCGGCAATTCCAACGCAATGAGGAACTTTCCCCCGAGGCCAATTCAAGAATTCACCCCACTCCCAATGACGTATGAAGACCTCTTGCCGTCCCTCATCGCCAATCAACTGGCTGTGATAACTCCCGGGAAGGTCTTCCAACCCCCTTTCCAAAAGTGGTATGATCCTAACGCAACTTGCAAGTACCATGGGAATACCCCGGGGCGTTCCATTGAAAAATGCTTGGCCCTTAAATACAAGGTCCAACATTTGATAGATGTTGGATGGCTGACATTCCAAGAGGATTGGCCCAACGTGAAAACTAACGCGCTCGCCAATCATGGAGGGGGGGCGGTTAACGCCATTGGGTCAGATAGGCTGCGCAGGTCTAAACCTTTAAAGGACGTGGCAACCCCTAGGAGGTTTATCTTTGAGGCCCTACAAAAGGGGGGTGTGATTCCCCACGGTGGGCATAAAGAGGACTCTTGTTTGTTGCATCCCGGCGAGCTACATAGCATGGAAACATGTTTGGCAGTAGAGGAATTGTTGCAGCGAATGATAGATCAAGGCTGACTGGAAGTCGGTGATGAGGGAGGAGAAGAGCAACATATATGTATGCAGTCCGTGGATGAGAGAAGTTTTGGAAGGCCTAAACCTTTGGTGATATATTTCACCAAGGGCGCAGCTTCGCAAAAAACCCGACACCCCTCGGCACCTAAGCCTGTCCCTTTCCCATACCAAAATAGCCACGCAGTCCCATGGAGGTACACACCTCCGAACAAAGAGGAAGAAGAAACCACCGACATGAGTTCGTTGTCGACCAAAGTAACCAATATCACGGGGCTGAGCGGTGTGACCCGCAGCGGTTGTGTATTTGCGCCCCCCGACCTACCAATTCAGCCCACGAACGTCAAGGGGAAGGCAAAGGTAGTGGAAGAACAAGATGATAAAACACCCCTCACTCCGAATGAGGATATTCCAGCGAAAGGTCCTCCGGAGAAAAGGGATGGTTATGGCAAGAAGGAGGTGTCACTAGAGGAAGCCAGCGAGTTTCTCTGCATAATTCAGCAGAGCGAGTTCAAGGTCATTGAGCAGCTCAACAAAACCCCGGCCAGGGTCTCTCTGTTGGAATTACTCATGAGCTCGGAACCTCATCGGGATTTGCTAGTAAAGGTTTTAAACGAGGCCCACGTGGCCCAAGATATCTCTGTGGAAGGCTTCGGAGGGCTCGTCAATAATATCACTACCAACAACTATCTCGCCTTCGCTGAAGAAGAAATCCCTGCCAAGGGAAGAGGGCATAACAAGGCTTTGCATGTATCAGTCAAGTGTATGGACCACGTTGTAGCCAAGGTGCTCATCGATAATGGTTCCAGCTTAAACGCGATGCCCAAAAGCACTTTGGAGAAATTACCGTTTAATGCTTCCCATCTAAAGCCAAGTTCCATGGTAGTTCGTGCCTTCGACGGCACCCGCCGAGAGGTTAGGGGAGAGATTGACCTTCCGGTACAAATAGGCCCTCACACCTGTCAGGTTACCTTTCAAATCATGGACATTAACCCACCTTATAGCTGCCTGTTGGGACGCCCATGGATCCATTCAGTGGGAGTCGTTCCCTCTACACTCCATCAAAAATTGAAGTTCGTAGTGGAAGGGCATTTGGTCATTGTATCGGGCGAGGAAGACATCTTGGTGAGTTGTCCATCCTCTATGCCATATGTGGAGGCCGCAGAGGAGTCGTTAGAAACCGCTTTCCAGTCTTTCGAGGTGGTAAGCATTTCCTTCGTGGACTCCTTTTTTGGGCAACCTTGCCTGTCAGATACGACAGTAATGGTGGCCCAGGTAATGTTGGGGAATGGCTACGAGCCCGGAATGGGTTTAGGCAAGGACAACGGCGGAATAACTAGCCTGATAAGTGCCAAAGGAAATCGTGGGAAGTTTGGGTTAGGCTACAAACCCACACAGGCAGATATAAGGAAAAACATCACGGGAAGGAAACGCGGAGGTCAAGGCTCGCGATTAAGACAAGAAGATGAAGGAAGCCCACCCTGCCACATAAGTAGGAGCTTTATAAGCACGAGTCTAGGGGACGAAGGCCAAGTCGTTGCAATATGTGAAGATGATGCTCCGAGTGGTTCGGATTTGGTACGACCATGCCCTCCTGATTTCCAACTAGGAAATTGGCGAGTGGAGGAGCGCCCAGGCATTTACGCGACAAGCATAATGTAAACCTTTTACGGTTTAAAAAACTCTACAATTGGGCCTAGGCTTTAGAGTTTCCTTTGGTTAAGGCTTTGTGTCTTTTGCTCCTGAATCTATAATATAAAGATCTTTCTTTCATCTGTTCCTGCGTCTCTACCCATTCTCATCCATTTGCATGTTTATTTCTTTATGTTTAAAATGCCAGATCTGACGACGAATCCCATGAAGGTACTAATACCTGGGACCCGCCCATCGACTTTGAGCAAGAAACGAATAAAATAGAAGACGAAGAGGACGAGGTTGTGGGACTTTCCCCGGAGTTAGAAAGGATAGTCGCCCAAGAGGACCAAGAAATGGGGCCTCATCAAGAAAAGACAGAACTAGTAGACTTGAGAACTGGCAGTGGAAAAATGGAAGTAAAGATAGGCATGGGAATGACCACGCCCATCCGCGAAGAATTAACAACCCTGCTAAGAGATTACCAAGATATCTTTGCTTGGTCCTACCAAGATATGCCCGGTTTGAGTTCTAACATTGTACAGCACCGATTACCCCTAAATCCCGAGTGTCCCCCGGTAAAGCAGAAACTGAGAAGGATGAAGCCCGAGACATCCTTGAAGATAAAAGAAGAGGTAAAGAAACAATTTGACGCTGGGTTTTTGGCTGTCGCTCGGTACCCGGAATGGGTTGCCAACATTGTACCAGTCCCTAAGAAGGATGGGAAGGTGCGGATGTGTGTGGATTATCGGGACCTGAATCGGGCCAGTCCCAAAGACAATTTTCCTTTGCCGCACATCGATATTCTTGTAGATAATACGGCCAATTTCGCTTTATTTTCCTTCATGAATGGGTTCTTCGGTTACAATCAGATAAAAATGGCGCCCGAGGATATGGAAAAGACTACCTTCGTCATCCTGTGGGGGACGTTCTGTTACAAGGTGATGTCCTTCAGACTCAAGAATGTCGGGGCAACTTATCAACGGGCCATGGTAGCTTTGTTCCACGATATGATGCACCGAGAGATCGAGGTCTATGTGGACGACATAATTGCCAAATCTAAATCCGAGGAGGAACACCTCGTCAACCTGTGGAAGTTGTTTGAAAGGCTTAGGAAGTATCAATTGAGGTTGAACCCCGCTAAGTGCACTTTTGGGGTCAAATCGGGGAAATTACTAGGTTTCATCGTAAGCCAGAAGGGGATAGAGGTAGACCCCGAAAAGGTGAAGGCCATCCTCGAGATGTCGGAACCCCGTACTGAGAGGCAAGTCCGAGGTTTCCTGGGACGTTTGAATTATATTGCCAGATTCATATCACAGCTCACTGCTATTTGTGAGCCGTTGTTCAAACTCTTACGCAAAAACCAAACCGACCGTTGGAATGGGGATTGTCAAGAAGCATTTGGGAGGATCAAAAAGTGTCTCATGAATCCTTATGTGCTTATGCCACCGGTACCTGGAAGACCTCTCATCTTGTATATGACGATTTTGGATGAGTCGATGGGATGTATGCTGGGGCAACATGACGAGTCTGGAAAGAAAGAGCGTGCCGTCTACTACTTGAGTAAGAAGTTCACGGCCTGTGAAATGAATTACTCCCTGCTCGAGAGAACGTGTTGTGCTTTAGTCTGGGCGTCCCATTGTCTAAGACAATACATGCTGAGCCATACCACCTTGCTGATATCCAAGATGGACCCAGTTAAGTACATCTTTGAAAAGCCAGCTCTTACGGGACGAATCGCCCGGTGGCAAGTCCTGCTATCTGAGTTTGATATAGTTTACGTCACCCAAAAGGCGATAAAAGGAAGTGCCTTAGCAGATTATTTGGCTCAGTAGCCCCTCAACGACTATCAGCCCATGCATCCCGAATCCCCGGATGAGGACATCATGGCCTTGTTTGAGGAAAAACTAGACGAGGACCGGGACAAATGGACCATGTGGTTTGATGGAGCGTCAAATGTTCTAGGCCATGGCATTGGAGTAGTATTGGTCTCTCCGGACAATCAATGTATACCTTTCACAGCCAGGCTGGGGTTTGACTGCACTAACAATATGGCTAAATATGAAGCATGTGCCCTGGCCGTCCAGGCAGCGATTGACTCCAATGTCAAGCTACTCAAGGTGTATGGGGACTCAATGTTGGTGATCCATCGGCTGAGAGGGGAATGGGAAACTAGAGACCCCAAGCTGATACCCTACAAAGCCTATATCAAGGAGTTGGCTATTTCCTTTGATGAGATCTCCTTCCATCATGTTCCCCGGGAGGAAAATCAAACGGCGGACACGCTTGCTACTTTGGCGTCCATGTTCCAGCTAACGCCACACGGGGATCTACCATACATTGAGTTCTGGTGTCGTGGCAAACCCGCACATTGTTGCCAGGTGGAAGAGGAACGGGACGGTAAGCCTTGGTATTTCGATATCAAGCGATATGTCGAAAGCAAAGAGTACCCACCGGAGGCCTCCGACAATGATAAAAGGATGTTGAGGAGATTGGCGGCCGGTTTCTTCGTGAGCGGGAGCATACTATTTAAAAGAAACCACGACATGATTCTCCTGCGATGCATGGATGCCAAAGAGGCGAACCACATGATTGAGGAAGTCCACGAGGGTTCGTTTGGAACGCACGCCAATGGGCATGTTATGGCCAAGAAAATCTTGAGGGCAGGTTATTACTAGCTCACCATGGAAAGTGACTGCTGCGTCCATGTAAGGAAATGCCACAAGTGTTAAGCATTCGCGGACAATGTCAATGATCCGCCACATCCTCTGAATGTCATGGCCGCGCCGTGGCCCTTTTCCATGTGGGGAATAGATGTAATTGGAGCCATAGAGCCAAAAGCTGCAAATGGACATCATTTCATCCTAGTGGCGATCGATTACTTCACTAAATGGGTCGAAGCCGCGTCATACGCTAGCGTCACCAAGAGTGTGGTGGTCAGGTTCATTAAGAAGGAGATCATCTGTTGATACGGTTTGCCGAGGAAGATTATCACGGACAACGGCACCAACTTGAATAATAAGATGATGGGGGAGATGTGCGATGAGTTTAAAATCGAACATCACAATTCCACGCCCTACCGACCAAAGATGAACGGAGCCGTGGAAGCAGCCAATAAGAATATCAAGAAGATTATCCAAAAGATGACCGTGTCATATAAAGATTGGCATGAGATGCTCCCATTCACGTTACACGGTTACCGGACTTCAGTGCGCACGTCAACCGGGGCAACGCCATTCTCATTGGTATATGGAATGGAGGCTGTGCTACCATTTGAGGTAGAAGTCCCGTCATTAAAAATCTTGGCGGAATCCGGATTAAAAGAACCAGAGTGGGTTCAAACGCGCTATGACCAACTCAACCTTATTGAAGGTAAGCGCTTAACAGCCATGAGTCATGGGCGCCTGTATCAGCAAAGAATGAAGAATGCATTTGACAAAAAGGTATGCTTGCGCAAGTTCCATGAGGGAGACCTGGTGCTGAAAAAGATGTCCCATGCTGTCAAGGACAATCGAGGGAAGTGGGCCCTGAACTAAGAAGGGTCTTTCGTTGTGAAAAGGGCTTTTACCGGAGGAGCCTTGGTACTTACCAACATGGATGGCGAGGAACTACCTTTACTCGTGAACTCTGATGCTGTCAAGCGATACTATGCATAGAATCTGGGGCAATTTAGGATGTCGCCGCATTTTCTTTTATTTTTGTGTGTTCTTCTTGGTTTCCCCCAGGGATTCCTCATCTACTGTATATCTCTCGTCACAATCTTTTAAAGAAGTGAACGTGGGTTTGAGGCTTCAGTCCTCACGCTGGTTTTGAACCATGTGTTAGTTTGTGATCACCTGAGCCCTTTCGCTCAGTTCATGGGATGCCCCAAGCGCTTAATTAAAATCGAACCTAAACCAGCTTTCACCAAAAATTTGTTGCGTTTGAAAACATTCATGCATACGCATACACATGCATATCTTGTGGTAACAGGGGCAAAATTGTCTTAGGCCACGGTCAGAAGTCGAGACAAAGTTGAAGGCAGAAACCAATCAAGGTAAGACGACAACGCGGTCACGATTTGCCACGCATTGTTGTTTCCTACTTTCAGGTACTTATGGACGGACGCAAGGAAAGGCTAGGGTCGCGACCAATAGGTCGTCATCCTTTGCCTAGCCCAGGGCAAGATTTCACCCGTGTCGCTGCAAAGAGACAAGTGTGGATCATGCGCACCATCATGACCACTCTTACACAGATATGGAAGACGTTGCTACTTAGCAACGTTCTGCCCGACGACCGCAATGCCGATCTCCCCCTGCAGAAGTATCAGTTGGGGTAGCGCCCACAAGACACCCAGTGAACCCGAAGGAGCCCAACAGAGCCCTGGGGTTTCCAGCTCCGGTTACGAGCCTCTGTCAGTCCTACAGGGCGCCCGTCCCCCCAGCAAGTTCATGCCATCGTGACATAGGTAAGTATGCACCTCCCCCAACTGATTTCTGATGTCATCTATTGTTTGCAGGGATCGTGCCCGCAAGACACCCAGTGGACCCGAAGAAGTCCAACAGGGTCTTGGAGTTGCCAGCTCTAATTACGGGCCTCTGTCAGTTCTACGGAGTGCCTGTCGCCCCCAGCAAGGTCATCAGGCCCCCTACTAATCGAGCTTTCATCAAGAAGTACTGCGCCCCCAGGCAGGCGCAGGGCGAAACACCACAGCAGCCTGCGGATGGCTGGCAGCGGGCAACAGACGCACCGCCACCACCTCCAGAGTTCACCTCAGCTCATCCACAAAAAGGTTAGAGCGTTGCCTACGACACATGGCCGACCAATAGGCGACCAAGTCCAAAGCCAAAGGTAAGCAAAGTTCTAGGTCTGTGACCGACAAGTCATCACGCGTCCAGCTCAAGACGTTAAAGAAGCGCTACTAGGAGGCAACCTAGTACCCTTTAAATATCTGCTTGTTATTTGATCACCATTTATTTCTCAAGTCATAGTAGGACACACCTAGTTGTTCATGATCTTAGGAATTTAAATAAAACAAGCACAAGCTCGGAAGGTAGTCATACCTCACAAAATATATATGTGTATGTTTAGGTAGCAAGATACCTTAGATATGCATGTATATAGCAAAAATACCTCACAAAAATATACACATGTTTAGGTAGCAAAATACCTCATGAAAAAAAAAACAAAAAACAAAAACAAAAACAAAAACAAACAAGAACAAAAAATATATCTTTCAGCTGAAAAGTCAACATGCTTTTGAGAAGAGATAACTTCCAGCTTTTCTTTGGAAAAAAAATTCACTAATCATAACCAGTTTCTAAAAGAAAATGTGTGTAATACACCTGAAGGGTGAATGCTGTGAAAATTTTCCCGAACACCCAAAATGGACTCGGATGAATGCATGAATTGATAAAAGAACATATTTTGGAAACACTAGGTTGACATAAATAGGGAAAATGAATCCTGAGCCCTAGTGTCACATGGCCATAAAAACTTGATGCTTGAGTGTCCACATGGGTGCATGCATGACTAGTTTTGCATAAAATTTCCTAATCGTCATCGTTGCATATGTATCATGGAAATAATGTAGGACATCCCCTTTATCCCCGAACGGTTGGCCAGACCCTGACATATATCATGACCAGCCGTTCTACAAGCCTTGAGCCAAAATCCCAACTTATCATAAACCTCGACCTAGGGTGAGAATGTCAATCTGTGCCCTCGAAAGAAAACAAAAAAAAAAGGAGAAAAGGAAAATTCCCAATCAAAGAGTGGGAGAAAGTAAAAAAGAAAGAAAGTTCCTGATCAAAGATCGGAAGAAAACAGAAGAAATATGTAGAAAGGTCTTTGGACCAGACAATATCTGAACAACACAAAATTGTCACCAAATAAACGAAAAAAAAGAAAGGAAACCACGACCTAAAGTGGCCCTCTCCCATTGACTGCCAACCAAAATCTTGTGCGTCGGTGACTTGTTCGCCTCGCGTAAAACAAAAACAAAAAAGAAAAAGGCCAGAAAACTCAAAGCCAAATTTCCCACCAAAAGAACCCATTCCCAAGAAAATTCTTATTGATCCATGATCGCGCATGTAATCTTTGATTTGATAGGAAATGATTTGCAAAGTCAAGTCATAACACATCTATGGTTCGGAATTAGGATGAAACACTTACCTGTGCGAGATTGATACACTTTGAGTGAGTTTCTTCTATTTTTGCTGAACCCAGTGTTTCCTCTAAATGGTCATTTAGAAACAAAATACTAACATCCAAAATCTCTTTTACGGTTATGGGATGATTTCATCAGCGTACTCTCCTTCCCCGGTAGACACATTGTTTTTCACCCAAAAAGCATATGTTGCTCTAATCATTTGGAATATTTGTCTCTTTACTAAAGCATGTTCATATTTTAGTGAAGAAAACACCAAGACTATTTCTAGTCTTACAAGTTATCCAGAACTACGTAGGTCTGAATTCCTCATTTGAGGATACGTAGGAGCAAGAGCCTCGCTTTTGTCGGCCGCCCCACAATTTTTGTCATACTGACATTGGAGTCACGTGACATGCAGAGATACCCAAGTGGTTGTCCGCACTTTCAAAACTTTCTTTTGCTATCTATAAGACAGAAAGCCTGATAGCATGCAGAGACTAACGTCGTCTTCTGCACCCTTCGTCAATCGCGGCCCAACAAGCCCGTTGACACGCGGAGATTTACGTCATCTTCCGCACTCACAAGATCTGTCATACTGACATTTGAGTCACGCTGATGGGCGGAAATACCCGAGTGGTTATCCGTATAAACATTCTTTTGCTATCTGTAAGACAAAAAGCCTGATAGCATGCGGAGACTAACGTCGTCTTCTGCACCCTTCGTCAATCGCGGCCCAACAAGCCCGTTGACACACGGAGATTTACGTCATATTCCGCGCTCACAAGATCTGTCATACTGACACTGGAGTCACGCTGACAGGTGGAAATACCCGAGTGGTTATCCGTATAAGCATTCTTTTGCTATCTGTAAGACACAAAGCCTGATAGCACGCAGAGACTAACATCGTCTTCTGTAGCAAGTCAGTTGCATGAGGAGATATCTTATGGTCACCCGCGACTTTCATCAACCGAGAGGAACGAAATTAGTGTCTTATCTTTACTTCCCTTTTATCTCCAATAAAAGACAAGTAAATAGGGACAGCTGTCATACCCTAATTTCGTCCGGGGACCTTTGCTTGGTGGCAAGCAACTTTCTTTTGACCATTTTGAGGTACTTGGCACCCTTCGTTAGGCAATTCGTGAAGTTCCGTGACATGCCGGAACTCAAAAGGAAGCATCGTTGCACAATTCGTGAGGTTCCGTAACATTCCGTAAGTCAAAAAGGGGATGATTATGTAATCCACAAGGTTCCGTAACATTATGGAAAGAAAACAAGTATCGTTACGAAATTCGTAAGTTTTCGTAACTTTACGGAAAAAGAATCACCAAAAAAAGGGCAGGGGGTGTATTTAGTAAAAATGGGGGTGCAAATAGCAACCAGGCCCACTTGGGCCCTCCAGAAGATTCCTCCAGAAGGCGGTTGCTTCTGGAGGAAGCCACCTTGCTCGCCTGGGCGAGCTGGGTGGCAAGCATCTCCCCCATTTTCCTATAAATAGGGGGAGAAGTGAAGAGGAATTTCGTTCAGCCCTCCTGGTAATTCAGGAATCACTTGAAATTAGTGAAAAAAATTGGTTTCGTGAAGAAAATCCGAGCCGAGGCGCTTCCGTAACGTTTCCGTGGGGATTTTCAGCCATTCTTCGACGTTCTTCGTTCGTTCTTCGTCGTCCTTCGGTCTTCAACCGGTAAGTTCTCGAAACCGAACTTTTCAATTCATTCTATGTACCCTTAGTGGTCCTCATTTGTTTTCATTAGCTTTCAATTTCATTTCATCTACTTTCCGTACCCTCTTTTGACGTGCTTTAGTCATTTGCTTAAGTCATTTTCTCGCCTAAATCAAAAATAAAATAAATTTCCACCGATCATTTGAGTTGTAATATCCGTTAATTTCGTTTAAAATGAAATTCGACCGTTCGGTCATGCCGTAACCACGTTGAAAACCAAAAAGAGGTAAAATAATAATATAATAATCAAAAAAATCTTTTAGTAAAATAAGCCAAAAAAAAAATCAATCGGACATTTCTCTTTGGGATTTTCCTTTCTTAATCGAATCAACTAATAACCAAAGTGCAACTAAAGGCTAAAATCAATTCATAAACCAAACTTTTATCATCGCCTATAAAAGGCCATTTTCAAAGGTCCAACGCCTTGAAATGGTCTTTTCCGTTTTTATTAGTTAAGTGTAGATTTCTAAAGGCCTGGAATCAACATGTAATTTTATTACCTCTTTCAAAAAAATAAAGAGATCATTAATGGTCCAATGCCTTAATGTCCTCTCCCTTTTCAAAAGAATCGAAAGTTTCTTTAATGGTCCAAACGCCTTAAAAATGACCTTTCATTCAATAAAAACATATCTCGCAAAAAGGATAAAAACAAACTTAAACACTTTATTCACAAAGAACTACGTAGGTCTGATTTCCTTATCGCAATTAAGGAATACGTAGGAGCAAGGGAAACACCCTCGTCGACTGCAAAAAGATAAAAAATATATAAAGGAATAAATAAAGACATAAAAGGGAACCTAAAAATTGAAGTCATGTTTGCACATTTAATTAAAGACTGTCGTCTCTTGTGACAGACGCATGGGGTGCTAATACCTTCCCCGTGCGTAAATACAACTCCCGAACCTTTCACTTAAAGTTTGTAGATCACGTCTTTTCTGGTTTTTCCGATGTTTTTCTCAAATAAATTTTGGTGGCGACTCCGCGCGTATTCCTTTCTTGGAACACGCACCCGCGAGTCACGCGTCGCCCTCCCGCTGAAGGGTAGGTTGCGACAGTGATTAAGCAACACATACACCAATTAATCATGAATGAAATTGATCATTAAGCATGAACATAAATTAAGTGCAGAGACAATTAATCAAGCACTAAGCATGCATGGATTAATGGCAACAAATACAGAGTAATTGGTGAAGAGGAAAAACTGATCAGAACTCAATAGTAATAACAAAACCTCAAAGAGAGTTGTGCTTCATCCTCAAGAGAAAACAACGCTGGAGACTTAGCCTTCCATTAATCAATAGTAAACGAAATTGTAGATTGAAGCAGAAATGAAATTGCAAAAAATGAATTTTATTCTACATGAACAGTGCACACGAACAATAAAAACTAGAATTCTAAAATCCTAGAATTATTCTCCTCTCCGAAAAACTCCCTCAAACTAAAACCATCGTGCTGTTATATAGGTCCTCAGCCCCAAAGCTTACAAATTTGTTTTAAGTCCAAGCCCATAAACGAAATAAAATAAAATCTGGGCAAGATAAGATAAGATTGGATGAAATATAATATGGACGAAATAAAATCTAGATGAAATAAAATCTGGATAAGATAATCAATCAGCTCAAGTATGAAAAGTGATAAAGCCTCACAGGATATGCACTCTATCCCTCAAGTGTCTAGGCTACTGTTTACTCTCAGAGCACCCATGAAAACAAACACCACATTGACTTGGAAAGACTCTAAAATTGACAACCACACCACAAACACATACACATGAGGATCAAAAGGTCTTTTAAGGTTGTAATGGGGCCAAGGACAAGGTAGAGGAAAGTATTGGATAAGTAGCTAAAACCCAAAGGAATAGAGGAGCAATGGGGAATAAGTGGGAACTAAGAAAAAGTAGTAAACCCCAAAACCCAAAATTAAAAATTAAGCTTAAAAAGTAAACCCAAAACAAATTCAACCAAGTCCTCAAACCAATCCAAGTCTTCAAACCAAGACCTCATTTATTCAACTTCATTCTTTTTCTGTTTTCTTTTTCTTTTTCTTTTTTCGTTTTTTGTTTTTTGCAATTGAACAGTAGCATTTGAAAGCATTTGAAAAATAAATCAACGATTAGGAATTATATGTATATACATCAAGCATGACCAACAAAAACATATCATCCAATGAAACATACCCTCCCCCCCCCCCCACACTTATTCCCAAAACAATTCCAAAGCTCCAAAATTCCTTAAGGGTAAGGTGACATCTTGGTTTTTCACTTAAGGCTTGTAATGAGCTTCAAAACAAAGAAAGGGGAACATATGCTCAAATGGGCTATCAAAGGAATTAATTCAAGGTAGGCTCATTTTGCTAGAGGCTTATAAGAACAAAATGCCTAAATCATCTCCCAACATGTGATGTAAGCTCCATTGGAGCTTGTAGGCCTAGGATCTTCTTCATCAATGGATTCCTTTGCTTCTTGGAAGATGAATGGCAACGGAATTGAGAAGGAAGAGAGAAAGGAGACGCCACTTCAAGGAAAAGATGAGTCTAGAAGAAGCTTCCCACCATAGGAGGCCATGGATAAGAGCTTGGAGGAAGAAGGAGATGAATGAAGGGAGAGGGAGAGAAGAGCACGAAATTTATGCTCTAAAGGAGCTCTTAAATATGAAGTTTAATATTCAAATGATCAAAGTTCAAAAAAATGCACACACATGACCTCTATTTATAGTCTAAGTGTCACACAAAATTGGAGGGAAATTTGAATTTCAATTCAAATTTTACTTGAATTTGTGGAGTCAAACTTTGGAGCCAAAATTTCACTAATTATGATTAGTGAATTTTAGTTATGGTTTAGCCCACTAATCCAAGATCAATTCCAAGATTCTCCACTAAGTGTGCTTAGGTGTCATGGGGCACGTAAAGCATGAAGGACATGCACAAAGTGTGACTATATGATGTGGCAATGGGGTGTAGTAAGCAAATGCTCACCTCCCCTATAAAGTTTAATTGGATTGGGCTTCTACCAATTCAATTAAATTTATTTCCAACCACACACATCAAATATTCACTTAGTGCATGTGAAATTACAAAACAACCCATAATACAAAAACTAGTCTAGGTGCCCTAAAATACAAGGGCTGGAAAATCCTATATTTCTAGGGTACCCTACCTACATTATGGAGCCCTAAATACAAGACCCAAAATTAATGAAACCTTATAAGGTTGCTCACAAAATTTCAAGTCATTTGGATATCATTTGAGGGTAGCTGTAGTTCAAACCTACACCTTTATTTACATGACAAGGCAACTAGTTGTGCATGCTGAATGTAGTGTATGACTAGAGGCAATCCATCTGACTTACAACCCTTTGATCCTGAGATAGATAGGACATTTCATAGATTAGTTAGGCATCATTTTATACCTTTTGATCATCCTGAGCATTCCATTATTGGTAAATCTGTGCATTCTGTTATTGGTGATTTTGAAAATCCTGATTTTGAGCATTATAATTTCGAGCATTCTGATTCTGAGCATTCTGATTTTGAACATTTTGAGAACATGGCACAACCTCCACCCCGTGAGAGGACTCTAAGGGAAATGGCTGCACCTGATTTCACCTACGAAAGCTTGTGCATCCAATACCCTGATGAGGATATACCATATGTTCTTAAAACTGGACTGATCCATTTGCTTCCAAAGTTTCATGGCCTTGTAGGTGAAGACCCGCACAAACATCTGAAAGAATTTCATATTGTCTGCTCCACCATGAAACCCCCAGATGTCCAAGAGGATCACATATTTCTGAAGGCTTTTCCTCATTCTTTAGAGGGAGTGGCAAAGGACTGGCTGTATTACCTTGCTCCAAGGTCCATCACGAGCTGGGATGACTTTAAGAGAGTATTCTTAGTAAAAAATTTCCCTGCTTCCAGGACCACAACCATCAGGAAGGATATCTCAGGTATTAGACAACTCAGTGGAGAGAGCCTGTATGAATACTGGGAGAGATTTAAAAAACTATGTGCCAGTTGCCCTCACCATCAGATTTCAGAGCAGCTGCTTCTCCAATATTTTTATGAAGGACTCAGTAATATGGAGAGAAGTATGATAGATGCTGCCAGTGGTGGAGCCCTTGGAGACATGACTCCTGCTGAAGCCAGAAATTTAATTGAGAAGATGGCTTCCAACTCCCAGCATTTTAGCGCCAGAAATGATGCTATAGTCATTAGAGGAGTGCATGAGGTAGCTACAAACTCAGCTGCATCATCTGAAACTAAGAAGCTTGAAGGCAAACTGGATGCATTGGTTAACTTGGTAACCCAGCTGGCCTTGAACCAGAAATTTGTACCTGTCGTAAGGGTCTGTGGTTTGTGCTCCTCTGCTGACCACCATACAGACCTTTGCCCTTCCATGCAGCAACCTGGAGCAATTGAGCAGCCCGAAGCTTATGCTGCAAACATTTACAATAGACCTCCTCAACCTCAGCAGCAAAATCAACCACAACAGAACAATTATGACCTCTCCAGCAACAAATACAACCCTGGATGGAGGAATCACCCTAATCTCAGATGGTCTAGCCCTCAGCAACAACAACAGCAGCCTGCTCCTTCCTTCCAAAATGTCGCTGGCCCAAGCAGACCATACATTCCTCCACCAATCCAACAACAACAACAGCCCCAGAAACAACCAACAGTTGAGGCTCCTCCGTAACCTTCCCTCGAAGAACTTGTGAGGCAAATGACCATGCAGAACATCTAGTTCCAACAAGAGACCAGAGCCTCCATTCAGAGCTTAACCAATCAGATGGGACAATTGGCTACACAATTAAATCAACAACCGTCCCAGAATTCTGACAAGCTGCTTTCTCAATCTGTCCAAAATCCCAAAAATGTCAGTGCCATTTCATTGAGGTCGGGAAAGCAATGTCAAGGACCTCAACCCGTAGCACCTTCCTCATCTGGAAATGAACCTGCTAAACTTCACTCTACTCCAGAAAAAGGTGATGACAAAAATTTACCTAACAATTTCTATGCAGGTGAATCTTCCACTGGTAATTCTGATTTGCAGAAGCAGCACATCCCTCCTCTTCCATTCCCTCCAAGAGCAGTTTCCAACAAAAAAATGGAAGAGGCAGAGAAAGAGATCTTGGAAACATTTAGAAAAGTAGAGGTAAACATACCTCTGTTGGATGCAATAAAGCAAATTCCAAGATATGATAAATTCTTGAAGGAGCTGTGCACTAATAAGCGGAAGCTTAAAGGAAGTGAACGAATTAGCATGGGCAGAAATGTCTCCGCATTGATTGGTAAATCTGTTCCCCAAATTCCTCAAAAATGTAAAGATCCAGGTACATTCAGCATACCTTGTATTATAGGGAATAGTAAGTTTGACAATGCCATGCTAGATTTAGAAGCTTCTGTTAGTGTTATGCCTCTGTCTATTTTTAATTCTCTACCTCTAGGTCCCTTGCAGTCAACTGATGTGGTAATTCATTTAGCTAATAGAAGTGTTGCCTATCCTGTTGGTTTCATAGAAGATGTCTTAGTTAGAGTTGGTGAACTGATTTTCCCTGTTGATTTTTATATTTTGAATATGGAGGATGGGTTTTCTCAAGGATCAGTTCCCATCATTCTAGGCAGACCCTTTATGAAAACTGCTAGAAATAAGATAGATGTATATGCAGGCACACTATCCATGGAGTTTGGTGATATAACTGTTCATTTTAATATTCTGGATGCTATGAAATACCCATCTGAAGATCTTTCTGTATTTTGTGCTGAAATAATTGACCACGTTGTTGATGAATACATGACTGATCTTTACTCTAATCTGTATGCCTCTCACTCTTCATGCATTGAGTCTGAAATTGTACTTGATCATATGTCTGAATTTGATGCTGAGAGTGAATCTGAAAGTGATATTGATTGCATGTCTGGTGGTGGTGTTTTACCTCTCGAGATTGATTTTATAGAGTCAGATAGGACTAACCATGTTTTAGGAATAGGAAGTACACATACCTTTGACTTTCTTTATGAGGTACAGGCTAAGAAACCATCTCCTTCTACCACTATCCAGCCGACCACACCAGAATTGAAGCCTCTGCCATCAAATTTAAAACACGCTTACTTGGATGATAGCAAAAGTTTTCCAGTGATTATATCTGCCTCCCTTGCTGATGAGCAAGAGGAGAAGTTGTTGTTTGTTCTCAAGAAGCATAAGAAGGCTATAGGCTGGACCCTGGCGGACATTCCTGGTATTAGCCCATCCACATGTATGCATCGAATAAATTTAGAGGATGGAGCTAAACCAGTAAGACAGCCACAGAGAAGACTCAACCCGATGATTCTTGATGTAGTGAAGAAGGAGATAACCAAGCTTTTGCAAGCTGGAATAATTTATCCTATCTCTGACAGCCAATGGGTGAGCCCCGTCCAGGTAGTCTCGAAGAAGACCGGCCTCACAGTGATCAAAAATGAGAAGGAGGAGCTGATTCCTACTCGGGTGCAGAACAGTTGGAGAGTCTACATTGACTATAAGAGGCTAAACCAGGTTACCAAAAAGGACAATTTTCCCCTGCCATTCATTGACCAGATGCTTCAACGCCTAGCAAGTAAATCTCACTACTGTTTCCTTGATGGTTTTTCTGGTTATATGCAAATTACTATTGCTCCTGAGGATCAGGAAAAGACCATATTCACATGCCCCTTCGGCACTTTTGCCTATAGGAGGATGCCTTTCGGCCTGTGCAATGCCCCTGGTACCTTCCAGCAGTGCATGATTAGTATTTTCAGTGATTTCTTAGAAAATTGCATAGAGGTGTTTATAGATGATTTCACTGTGTATGGATCCTCTTTTGATGGTTGTTTGGATAGTTTGGAAAATGTTTTGAATAGATGCATTGAAACTAACCTTGTTCTAAATTTTGAAAAATGTCATTTTATGGATAAGCAAGGTATAGTTTTAGGCCACATTATTTCCAATAAGGGTATTGAAGTAGATCCTGCAAAAATTTCTATTATTTCACAATTGCCTTACCCCTCTTGTGTGCGAGAGGTGCGATCTTTTCTTGGTCATGAAGGATTCTACAGGTGCTTTATAAGGGATTTTAGCAAAGTAGCCCTTCCACTGTCCAACTTGTTGAAAAAGGAAGTGGAGTTTGACTTTAATGACAGATGCAAAGAGGCTATTGATTGCCTTAAAAGAGTGCTGACTACCACCCCCATCATCCAGGCACCCGATTGGACAGCCCCTTTTGAGCTTATGTGTGATGCATCAAATTATGCATTGGGGGCTGTCCTTGCTCAGAAAATTGATAAATTGCCCAGGGTGATATACTATGCTTCTAGGACTTTAGATGCTGCCCAAGCGAATTATACTACTACTGAGAAGGAGCTTCTAGCCATAGTTTTTGCTCTTGAAAAATTTCGATCTTATTTGCTTGGTACCCGCATTATTGTTTATACTGACCATGCAGCTCTAAAGTACTTATTGAAGAAGGCTGATTCTAAGCCTAGGTTGATCCGATGGATGCTCTGGCTCCAAGAGTTTGACTTGGAGATCCGTGATAGGAGCGGAGCACAAAATTTAGTTGCTGATCATTTGAGTCGGATCGAACGTGTAACAGATGCGGATTCACCCATTCGGGATGATTTCCCGGATGATCATTTGTATATACTGTATAGTATTTCTGACTCTCTTTCTAGTCCCTGGTTTGCTAACATTGTCAATTATTTAGTTGCTTCTGTTTTTCCTCCCTCAGCATCTCAGGCCCAAAAAGATAAAATTAAAAGTGATGCTAAGTATTTTATTTGGGATGACCCCTACTTGTGGAAATTGTGTAGTGATCAGATAATTAGACGATGCATTCCAGATCATGAGACTGACTCAGTCCTGTAGTTCTATCATTCTTCCTCACCGGGAGGTCATCTGGTGTTCAAAGGACAGCTCGCAAAGTTCTTGATTGTGGTTTTTATTGGCCCACCATCTTTAAAGATGCGTGGAAGATCTACAGCACTTGTGAGCAGTGTTAGAGAGCAGGAAATACACTTACATGGCGACAACAAATGCCTCAGCAACCTATGCTATTATGTGAGGTGTTTGATGTCTAGGGTATAGATTTCATGGGCCCTTTTCATGTCTCTTTTGGTTATGTTTACATTCTCCTTGCAGTTCACTATGTTTCAAAATGGGTGGAAGCCAAGGCCACTAGAACTAATGATGCTAAAGTTGTTGCAGATTTTGTTAGGTCCAATCTATTTTGCAGGTTTGGAGTACCTAAAGCAATTGTTAGTGATCAAGGAACCCATTTTTGCAACAGAACAATGCATGCCCTGCTTAAAAAGTACGGGGTGGTACACAGGGTATCCACACCATACCACCCCCAGACCAATGGACAGACAGAAATTTCTAACAGGGAGATCAAGAGAATTTTAGAGAAGATTGTGCAGCCAAGCAGGAAAGATTGGAGTACCAGGCTTGATGATGCTCTCTGGGCACATCGGACTGCCTACAAAGCACCCATAGGAATGTCTCCTTATCGGGTTGTCTTTGGAAAGGGATGTCATCTTCCAGTGGAAATTGAGCACAAAGCATACTGGGCAGTGAAGACTTGTAACTTCTCTATGGATCAAGCTGGTGAGGAAAGAAAGTTGCAACTGAGTGAGTTAGATGAAATCCGCCTAGAAGCCTACGAGAATGCCAAGTTCTACAAAGAAAAGACCAAGAAGTTCCATGATAGCATGATAGTTAAGAAGGACTTCATGGTTGGGCAAAAAGTGTTATTGTATAATTCTAGGCTTGGACTCATGAGTGGTAAGTTGAGGTCTAAGTGAATTGGTCCTTTTGTTGTTACTAATGTTTATCCTTATGGTACAGTTGAGATCAAAAGCGACTCCACAAACAAGAGCTTCGAGGTCAACGGACATCGACTTAAGCCATTCCTCACGAACCCTTCTTTAGTGGACGCAGTGGTGGAAGAGACTTCCTTACTCCACCCTACTCTTCCTCCACCATGACTTAGGGAGTTTTTCTATCTCCTTCTTTGCTTTTATTACACTTGTCCGATTCTATTTGATGATTTAATTGTTTTTAATCTTTTAATTGTGCTACATTGAGCACAATGTGTTGCTTAAGTATGGGGGGGAGGGGGGGAGTGTTCTTTGGCTTTGCTAGTTTTGTTGGTTTTGTTAATTTGTTAGTTGTGTTAATTTGTTAATGTTGTTAGTTTCGTCAGATTTCTAGTTTAATATTTTGGATCAATTCTGTGTGCATGTACGACTTTGCATGTTTTTCTTTGAATTATAGGATATATTCAAGAAATGGGTAATTGTTTTGAAAATAAAAGTTCTTGACATTTTGTGACTTGAAATCCTTGATTCTCCTCTACATGTCATGATAGTTTTGAAAGCTCAATTTGAAAGTGATGAGTTTACCTTTGTGAGAATTTGAGCCATCCATCATCATAATCATTTGGTGTGTTTTGCCCCATTGATTGCTTGCACAATAGCCTTGTCTTGATTCTTGTTGATGCTTCCTAATTCACATGCATATTTGGAAATGATTGTGGCAATTTTGTTCTCATAAGCTTCTAGCCAAATGGACTTACCTTGAATTAATTCCTTTTATAGCCTTTTTGAGCCTTGTTTCCCTTTCCTTGTTTTGAAGCTCACTACAAGCCTTAAATGAAAAACCATGATATCACCATATCCTTAAGGAATTTTGGAGCTTTGGAATTGTTTTGGGAATAAGTGTGGGGGTTTTTGTTTCATTGAATAACATGTTTTGTTGGCTATGCTTCATGATGTATTTTGGGCCATACTTGATGTACATTGTATATTGGTTAAATGTTGGACATGCTGAATGAGATGTTGTTTCTCAAAGGCTACGTACGTAAAAAAAAATCGAAAAAGAAAAAGAAAAGCAATAAAGTTGAGTGAATAAGATCTTAAATGACAAAAGAATGATGAGACTCTTGGTTCTACTCTTTATGTTTAAATTTCATCTTTACTTCTTTTTATTTTCTTCTTTTTTCTTAATATGCATTTATTCCCCATTGCTCCTCTATTCCTTTGGGATTCAGCCACCTATTCCATATTTTTCCATACCTTGTCCTTGGCCCCATTACAACCTTAAAAGACCTTTTGATCCTCATGTGCTTGTGTTTATGGGTTGATTGTCAATTTTAGAATCTTGCCAAGTTTATGTGGTGTTTGTTTTCATGGGTGCTTTGAGGGTAAATAGTAGCCTAGACACTTGAGAAATAGAGTGTATATCTTGTGAGGCTTTATCACTTTTCATTCTTGAGCTGATTAACTATTTTGCCATGATTGGGTTGCTTGGATGATTTTCATGAATGTCTTGACTTTTCAGATCTCCTTATGTTAGATGTTACCCATTCCTTTCATTCCTTGATGTTCATTGAGAAATATGTGAATGTTTTCGTTTGTCTCTCTTTGATATCCTTGGATTTTGTTCTTTGTTTCATTTTGCCCAGGAGTGCAAAAGGCTAAGTATGGGGGGTTTTGATGTGCCATCATTTTCTTCTATTTTCTAAACCCTTTTTGCACCATTTTAATTACTGATTGGTCTTAATTGTCAATTAATTAGGCAGTTTTATTATTTGGGCTCATTTAGCTAATTTGATGTTTTTAATCTAATTTCAGGAATTAATGAAACATTGGGCTTAATCCGGATTTTGGTTGTGGACTTGAAGAGGGCAAATAAAGCAGTGCTTACCTTAGTTAATTTCTAATTTGGAAATTTCACAATTTTATTTTATGTGGTTCAATGTTTATTTCGTTTTGGGCCAGAGTATTGTAATAGGGCCCAGTGACTTTGAGTGACTCTTTTTAAATAGCAGCCTTGGGATTCATGCAAGGCTATTCTGTTATGTTATTCATTATTTAGAGCTTTGTTTATGTTTTTATGTTTTTCTGCTTGAATGCTACTGTTTCGTTCTTAATTGCAATTTTCCATTTTCTGCTTCTAATAACAATTTCGTTCTTGTTTCTTCTTCTACTTTCATTTACGTTTCTGCTTCATTTACGTTTCTGCTTCATTTG
Source organism: Glycine soja (assembly GCF_004193775.1). NCBI lineage: Eukaryota > Viridiplantae > Streptophyta > Magnoliopsida > Fabales > Fabaceae > Glycine > Glycine soja. Next base: position 13,694,934 of record NC_041004.1, on the reverse strand, counting down.
CATTTCTGCTTCATTTACGTTTCTGTTTTTAGTTTCATTTGCGTTTTCTGTTTGAATCTATGGAAGGCTAGATTTTCTGGTGTTGTTTCCTTTTGAGAACGAAGCCCAGCTCTCTTTGAGGTTTCGTTTATAATGTGGCTACCTGGCAGTTTTCCCTTCACCAGTTAACCCAAATTCTTGAACATTAATCAGTGCTCGCTTCGTGTTCGATTAATTGCCTCTGAGCCTAACTTGCGTTCATGCTTAATGGACGAAGGGCTAACTAGTATATGTGTTGCCTAATTACGTATTGACAACCCTAAGTTGATTTTCGCTTAGTAAATTGAAATAGGGTTGGATTAAGTGGTTAACTGTTAGGGACGAATTCTCCATAACCCAGGATAAGAGAATGGCGTCTGAATCAGAGGAAACAACCCATTTTTAATATTAGTAGTTTCGTATTCCAGTTTACTTGTTCTGTCCTTTAAATCACAAAACAAACAACCCCCCCCCCCAATCGTTATTGTTACTGCAAGTGTATTATGAACATTTGGTTTATCATTGCTTGTTGGGAAACGACCTAGGATCACTTCCTAGTTACTGCATTTTCATGTTTATTTGATTCGGGTACGGCCTCGATCAGACACTAGGGCTCAGGATTCATTTTTTCCTATTTAAGTCAACCCAGTGTTTCCAAAATAGTCTCCTTTATCAATTCATGCATTCATTCGAGTCCATTTTGGGCGTTCAGGAAAATTTTCACAACATTCACCCTTCAGGTACATACACATTTTTTTTCAAAAACTGGTTATGATCAGTGAATCTTTTTTCAAAGAAAAGTTGGAAGTTATTTCTTTTAAAAGCGTGCTGGCTTTTCAGTCGAAAGATATATTTTTTGTTCTTGTTTGTTTTTGTTTTTTGCTACCTAAACATATGTATATTTTCGTGAGGTATTTTTGCTATATACATGCATATCCAAGGTATCTTGCTACCAAAACATACATATATATATTGTGAGGTATTTTTGCTATATACATGCATATCTAAGGTATTTTCACTACCTAAACACACATACATATATTTTGTGAGGTATTTTTTGCTACATACATGCATATCTAAGGTATCTTGCTACCTAAACATATATATATATATATATATATATATATATATATATATATATATATATTGTGAGGTATGACTACCTTTCGAGTTTGTGTTTGTTTTATTTAAATTCCTAGGATCATGAGCAACTAGGTGTGTCCAACTATGACTTGAGAAACAAAAGGTGATCAAATAAGAAGCAGAAATTTAAACGGTACTACGTTGCCTACCTTTGGCTTTGGATACGTGACGACTTGTCGGTCACGGACCTAGTACTTTTGCTTACCTTTGGCTTTGGACTTGGTTGCCTGCTGGTCAACCACGGGTCGTAGGCAACGCTCCAACTTTTGTAGATGAGCTGAGGGGCTTTGGAGGTGGCTGTGGTGCATCTGCTGCTTGCTGCCAGCCATCCCTAGGCTGTTGTGATGTCTCGCCCTGCGCCTGCCTGGGGGGCGCAGTACTTCTTGATGAAAGCCCAGTTAATAAGGGGCTTGATGACCTTGCTGGGGGTGACAGGCACTCCGTAAAACTGATAGAGGCTCGTAATCAGATCTAGAAACCCCAGGACCCTGTTGGACTTCTCCGGGTCCACTGGGTGTCTTGCGGGCGCGATCCCTGCAAACAATAGACGACATCAGAAATCAATTAAGCGATGTGCATACTTACCTATTTGATGATGGTGTGACCTTGCTGGGGGGGACGGGCACCCTATAGGATTGACAAAGGCACGAACCAGAGTTGGAAACCCCAGGGCCCTGTTGGACATCTCCGGGTCCACTGGGTGTCTTGTGGGCGCGACCCCTACAAATAGTGGATGGCATCAGAAATCAGTTAAGTCACGTGCATACTTACCTATGTCACGATGGGATGACCTTGCTGGGGGGACGGGCACCCTATAGGATTGATAGAGGCCCGTAACCAAAGCTGGAAACCCCAGGGCCCTGTCGGACTCCTCTGGGTCCACTGGGTTCCTTGTGGGCACGATCCCTACAAATAGTAAATGGCATCAGAAATCAGTTGAACCATATGTATACTTACCTATGTCAGGACGGCACAGACCAATTGATACTTCCGTAGGGGGAGATCGGCATTACGGTCGCTAGGCAGAATGTTGCTAAGTAGCAACATCATCCATATCTGTGTTAGAGTGGTCATGTTGGTGCGCATGATCCGCACTCGTCTCTTTGCAGCGGCACAAGTGAAATCTTGCGCCGATATGCATAGTAGCTGCGTGATAGCCTCCCTCTCTGGTTGTGCTTGCACAGTTGGTCACCCTTCAATATCAGGGGGTCGCCCAAGAACTGATAAAAGGAAACTACTTGCCCCTTAACCGGGAGAGCAAGTCTCGGTTAAGCCTTTAAGGGCAGAGGACCTTAAATTCTCTTAAGGTGTGGATAAGGAGCCCACTGAAAGTGAGGACGCGTAGCCTTCTAAAAGCGAGGGCGTGCAACCCTCTGAAGTTAACGACGTATCGCCCTTTGAAGGTGAGGGCGTGTAGCCCTATGAAGACGAGGATGTGTAGTCCTCTGATGGAGAGTACATGTAGTCCTTTAAAGGTGAGGGCGTGCAGCCCTCTGATGGCGAGGGCGTGCAGCCCTCTGAAGGTGAGGATGTGTAGTCCTCTGAAGGAGAGGACGTGCAGCCCTCTGAAGACGAAGACGTGTAGTCCTCTGAAGGCGAGGGCGAGCAGCCCTCTAAAGAGGAGGATGTACAGTCCTCTAAAGGCGAAGGCGTGCAGCCCTCTGAAGGCGAGGGCGTGCAGCCCTCAGAAGGTGAGGACGTGCAGTCCTCTAAAGGCGAGGACGTTCAGTCCTCTGAAGGTGAGGACGTGAAGTCCTCTAAAGGTGAGGACGTGTAGTCCTTTGAAGGTGAGGGCATGTAGCCCTCTGATGGTGAGTACGTGTAGTCATTTAAAGGGGAGGGCGTGCAGCCCTCTGATGGCGAGGGCGTGCAGCCCTCTGAAGGTGAGAATATGTAGTCCTCTGAAGGCGAGGACATGCAGCCCTCTGAAGACGAAGACGTGTAGTCCTCTGAAGGCGAGGGCAAGCAGCCCTCTAAAGAGGAGGATGTACAGTCCTCTGAAGGCGAGGGTGTGCAGTCCTTGAAAGGTGAAGGCGTGCAGCCCTCTGATGGCGAGGACATGCAGTCCTCTGAAGGCGAGGGCATGCAGCCCTCTGAAGGTGAGGGCATGTAGCCCTCTGAAGGTGAGGACATGTAGCCCTCTGAAGGCGAGGGCGTGCAGCCCTCTGATGGCGAGGACGTGTAGTCCTCTGAAGGCGAGGACGTGTAGTCCTTTAAATTGAGGGCGTGCAGCCCTTTGTTGGCGAGGACGTGTAGTCCTCTGATGGCAAGGACATGTAGTCCTCTGAAAGCGAGGGCGTGTAGCCCTCTGAAGGTGAGGACGTGTAGTCCTCTGAAGGTGAGGGCGTGTAGCCCTCTGAAGGTGAGGGCGTGTAGCCCTCTAAAGGCGAGGACGTGTAACCCTCTGAAGATGAGGACGTGCAGTCCTCTGAAGGCAAGGGTGTGCAGCCCCCTGAAGGCGAGGGCGCGCAACCCTATGAAGGCGAGGACGTGTAGTCCTCTAAAGGTGATGGCGTGTAGCCCTACGAAGGCGAGGACATGCAGTCCTCTGAAGGCGAGGGCGTGTAGCCCTCTGAAGGTGAGGACGTGTAGTCCTCTGAAGGTGAGGGCATGTAGCCCTATGAAGGCGAGGACGTGTAGTCCTCTAAAGGTGAGGGCGTGTAGCCCTACGAAGGTGAGTGTCATACCCTAATTTCGTCCGGGGATTATTACTTGATGACATGCAACCTTTGGTTAGCCGCTTTGAGATTACTTGGCATCCTTTGTTGCACAATAAATGAAGTCCCGAGACGTGTCAGAAATCAAAAGGAAGCAGGCTTACGCAATCCGTGAAATTCCGTAATGTGGCGGAAATCGAAAAGAGGTGTTTTTGCGTAATCCGTGAGTTTCCGTAACTTCTTCGAAAGCTAAAAAAGGGTAAATATATAATCCATAAGGATTCGTAACCTTGCGGAAGGAAAATAAGTATTGTTACGAAATTCGTAAAGTTTCGTAACGTTACGGAAAAAGAATTACCAAAAATTTAGAAGGGGGTGCATTTAGTAAAAGGGGGGTACAAATAGCAATCTGGCCCACTTGGGCCTTCCAGATCCTTCCTCCAGAAGGCTGTTGCTTCTGGAGGAAGCAACCTTGCTTGCCTGGGCGAGCTGGGTGGCAAGCTCCTCCCCTATTTTGCTATAAATAGGGGGAGGAGTGAAGAAGAAAAGGGTTTGGCCTTCTTGGCACTTCTTATTCTCTCGAAATTGCTGAGGAAAATTATTTCCGTGGAAAATCCAAGCCGAGGCGCTTCCGTAACGTTTCCGTGAGTAATTACGCGAAGATTCTCGACCGTTCTTCAACATTCATCGTTCGTTCTTCGTTTTCTTCAGTCTTCAACGGGTAAGTACCTCAAACCGAGCTTTTCAATTCATTCTATGTACCCGTGGTGGTCCACATTTTGTTTCATGTATTTTTATTATCGTTTTCATTCGCTTTTTATACCCCCTTTTGACGTGCTTAAGCCATTTATTTAAGTCATTTCTCGCCTAATCTAAAAATAAAATAAATTTCCACCGATCGTTTGAATTGTATCATCCGTTAATTTCGGTTAAAATGAATTCCGACCGTTCGGTCGTGCCGTAACCACATTGGAAATCAAAAAAGAGGTAAAATAATAATATAATAGTAAAAAATACCTTTTAGTAAAATAAAGCGAAAAATCAATCGGACGTTTTCTCTTTGGGATTTCTCATTCTTAATTGCATTGACTAATAACTAAAGTGAAACTAAGGCTAAAATCAACTCGCCTAGTCAAGCTCGTCCACAAAAAATAGGATTTTTTTATGTTTATCATTTCAGTTTCTTACCAAGTAAAATGGATCATTCTTAAGGTCCAACGCCTTAAAATGATCACCTTTCAAGTAAAAAGAATCACTTGATTCACGCATAAGAAAGAACTACGTAGGTCTGATTTCCTCTTTGATAGAGGGTACGTAGGAGCAAGAGCCCCGCTTTTGTCGACCTCAAAAAATAAAAAGAAATAAAGTTAAGGTAACACAATTTCCACAATTCTAAAAAATAGGCTGTTGTCCTTTGAGACAAACGTGAGAGGTGCTAATACCTTCCTCAACGTAAATACAACTCCCGAACTTAGAATTTTCATTTTGACCAGTTTCCTTCGGTTTTCCCGACGTTTTCCACAAATAAACATTGGTGGCGACTCCGCACATCTTTCCTCCTTTGGAAAGCGCACCCGTGTGCCTCGCCTCGCTCGCCCGCAAAAGGGAACGTTGCGACAGCGAGGACGTGTAGTCCTCTGAAGGTGAGGGCGTTCAGCCCTCTGAAGGCGAGGACATTTAGTCCTCTGAAGGCGAGGGCGTGTATGTAGAAGCAAGCTTCATGATGAATCAAGATTGATTCAAAGAAGTTTTGATGATAACAAAGGTGACGACAAAAAGCTCAAAGGTCAAGAACACTTCATGATAACAAAGATGATGATCCCAAAGAATCAAAGAATGAGTTCAAGATGCTCAAGATTGAATCAAGAACACTTCAAGGTTCAAGAGGAAATTTGATTTCAAGAATCAAAAATCAAGATTCAAGGTTCAAGCTTCCAAGAATCAAGATCAAGATTCAAGACTCAAGATTCAAGAATCAAGAGAAGAATTAATCAAGATAAGTATGAAAAAGTTTTTTCGAAAACTGAGTAGCACATGGATTTTTCTCAAAACATGTTTACCAAAGAGTTCTTACTCTCGGGTAATCGATTACCAGATTGTTGTAATCGATTACCAGTACCAAAATGTTTTTGAAAAAGTTTTCAACTGAATTTACAATGTTCCAATTGATTTCAAAAAGCTGTAATCAATAACAATGTTTTGGTAATCGATTACCAGTGTGCTTGAACGTTGAAATTCAAATTCAAATGTGAAGAGTCACATTCTTTCACAAAAAAGCTTTGTGTAATCGATTACACTAATTTGGTAATCGATTACCAGTGATAGTTTCTGAACAAATCAAAAGATGTAACTCTTCAAAAAGTTTTTGACTTTTTGAAATTGGTTTTAAGTTTTTCTAAAAGTCATAACTCTTATAATGGTTCTCTTGACCAGACATGAAGACTCTATAAGAGCAAGACTTTGTTTTGCATTTTCACAATCAACCAATCAATCATTCTACACATCAATCTTTTCCAATTCATTCTTTACACAAGCAATTTTTTCACATTGATTTCCGAGTCTCTTTGAACTTCTTCTTCTTCTTCTTCCTTTTGCCAAAAGCTTTCCAAAGTTTTATGGTTTTCTAAACCTTGAAAACTCTTGTGCTATTCATCTTTTTCATTCTCTTCTCCCTTTGCCAAAAAGAATTCGCCAAGGACTAACCGCCTGAATTCTTTTTGTGTCTCTCTTCTCCCTTTTCCAAAAGAACAAAGGACTAACCGCCTGAATTCTTTTTTGTCTCCTTCTTCCCTACTCTTTTAATTTCCATTGTGCATTTTAATTTCCGCTTTTACTTTTGGTTAAGTTTCTCTTCAACTCTTTATTCACTTAACAACATAGTAAAAGCCTTAGAAGAGTAAATTTTTAATTAGTAAAGGTTTAGGAATAATTAATTCACCCCCCCCCCCTTCTTAATTATTCTGAGGCCACTCGATCCAACAAGTGGTATCAGACCAGGTTTCTTGTAGAAAGTCTAACCACTTCAAGATTCATGGCCTCTTCAAACCCTTTGTTTCCTGAAGGAAATTCCATACATAGACCACCCATATTCAATGGTGAGGGTTACCATTATTGGAAAACCCGTATGCAGATTTTTATTGAAGCCATAGATCTAAAGATTTGGGATGCAATAGAAATAGGACCACATATACCCAATGTAGTATATGTAAGCACAAGCACTACAACCCAAAAACCTAGAGATAAGTGGACAAAAGAAGATAGTAGAATAATCCAGTATGATCTCAATGCCAAAAATATTATTACATCAGCCCTAGGAATAGATGAGTACTTTAGAGTGTCAAATTGTACAAATGCCAAGGAGATGTGGGATACTCTCCAATTAACCCATGAAGGAACCACTGATGTAAAAAGGTCCAGAATCAATATCCTTACCCATGAATATGAATTATTTAGGATGAACCCTAATGAAAATATCCATAGTTTGCAGAAAAGATTTACTCATATAGTAAACCACCTTACCTCTCTAGGTAAAATCTTTCCTAATGAAGATTTGATTAATAAAGTTTTATGATGTTTAAGTAGGGAATGGCAACCCAAGGTAACTGCCATTTCTGAAAGTAAAGATCTATCTTCCATGTCTCTTGCTACTCTATTTGGAAAATTGCAGGAACATGAGATGGAACTACAACGCCTTAATCAAAATGAAAAAAATGACAAAAAGAAGAGAAGTATAGTCCTTAAAGCCTCATCATCAATGCAAGAAAAAAATGAAGAAGAAGATTCAGATGATGAAGAAGATTTTTCATTCTTTGTGAAGAAATTTCAGAAATTTATCAAGAAAAGAAGAATTGGCAGGCGTCAAAACTTTGATGTGCCATCATTTTCTTCTATTTTCTAAACCCTTTTTGCACCATTTTAATTACTGATTGGTCTTAATTGTCAATTAATCAGGCAGTTTTATTATTTGGGCTCATTTAGCTAATTTGATGTTTTTAATCTAATTTCAGGAATTAATGAAACATTGGGCTTAATCCGGATTTTGGTTATGGACTTGAAGAGGGCAAATAAAGCAGCGCTTACCTTAGTTAATTTCGCAATTTTATTTTATGTTGTTCAGTGTTTATTTCGTTTTGGGCCAGAGTATTGTAATAGGGCCCAGTGACTTTGAGTGACTCTTTTTAAATAACAGCCTTGGGATTCGTGCAAGGCTATTCTGTTATGCTATTTTATTATTCAGAGCTTTTGTTTTAGGTTTTTACGTTTTTCTGTTCTAAGGCTACTGTTTTCGTCTTAATGCAATTTTCCATTTTCTGCTTCTAATTACAATTTCGTTCTTGCTTCTTCTTCTACTTTCATTTACGTTTCTGTCTCATTTACGTTTCTGTTTCATTTACGTTTCTGTTCATTTACGTTTCTGCTTCATGTTTCATTTGCGTTTTCTATTTGAATCTATGGAAGGCTAGTTTTTTTTGGTGTTGTTTCCTTTTGAGGACGAAGCCCAACTCTCTTTGAGGTTTCGTTTGTAATGTGGTTTCCTGACAGTTTTCCCTTTACTAGTTATCCCAAATTCGTGAACATTAATCAGTGCAGGCTTCATGTTCGATTAATTGCCTCTGAGCCTAACTAGCGTTCATGCTTAATGGACGAAGGGCTAACTGGTGTATGTGGTGCCTGATCACGTATTGACAACCCTAAGTTGATTTCTGCTTAGTAAATTGAAATAGGGTTGGATTAAGTGGTTGACTGTTAGGGACGAATTCTCCATAACCCAGGATAAGAGAATGGCTTCTGAATCAGAGGAAACAACCCGTTTTTAATATTAGTAGTTTCATATTCCAGTTTACTTGTTCTGCTCTTTAATCAGAAAACAAACAAACCCCCCCCCCCTAATCGTTACTGTTACTGCGCTAGTATATTATGAACATTTGGTTTGTCATTGCTCGTTGGGAAATGACCTAGGATCACTTCCTAGTTACTGCATTTTCATGTTTATTTGATTCGGGTACGGCCTCGATCAAATTTGGCGCCATTGCCGGGGAGTAGTGTCCAAAGGTTCATAATAGCTAGCTAGTGTTGTGTGTTTAATTCTTTCGTGTTTTATGTTTAATTGTTAGTATTGTGTTAGTATGTGTGTTAGTGTTGTTTAGTGTCCTGGTATTTTGTTTAGTGTGTGTTCTGTTTCAGTTTTCCTATTAAGCGTTTCCCCTGTTTCAGTCTTGGGTGTTTTGCTGTGAATAGTGTTTTGCGACGGACTTAGCGACCACTTTTGCAAAACAGAGTAGTAGTAGAAATCAAGTAGAGACGGATTTTAGCGACCACCCATGCTGAATTATTTGAGATTTTTTGTTTTAGTAGCTAGGGTTGTTATTTTTGGCTGATTTTTTTTGTGGTAACTTCTTTTAATCTATATTTTGTGAGAAAAATAGCTAGAGCCTTTAGTTTGGTCAGATTTGAAAGTTCCAAAAAGGTAGACAATTTTGTGTTTGTCGAAACTTCAAACAGCCATAACTTTTGCTCCGGTTATCAGAATCGCAATTATTATATATGTATTTGGGGTAGAAAGAAATTTCCTATGTCGTGGCAGCCAACCATAGGCCCGCTGAGGTCTCCATCATCCAAAAATAGTGATTCTGTCAAAAGTTTTTTATTTTTCAAGTTTTATTCACTTATTTTTCTTAACCTACCATTTTTAGCTTCCATAGTTAGACTTTGAATTTTTGCCTGAAATTTTTTTGTGCTATCTTCTCATCATTTTATAAGGTTGCTCACAAAATTTCAAGTCATTTGGATATCATTTGAGGGTAGCTGTAGTTCAAACCTGCACCTTTATTTACATGACAAGGCAACTAGTTGTGCATGCTGAATGTAGTGTATGACTAGAGGCAATCCATCTGACTTACAACCCTTTGATCCTGAGATAGATAGGACATTTCATAGATTAGTTAGGCATCATTTTATACCTTTTGATCATCCTGAGCATTCCATTACTGGTGAATCTGTGCATTCTGTTATTGGTGATTTTGAACATCCTTATTTGGAGCATTATAATTTTGAGCATTCTGATTCTGAGCATTCTGATTTTGAACATTCTGAGAACATGGCACAACCTCCACCCCGTGAGAGGACTCTAAGGGAAATGGCTGCACCTGATTTCACCTACGAAAGCTTGTGCATCCAATACCCTGATGAGGATGTCCCATATGTTCTTAAAACTGGACTGATTCATTTGCTTCCAAAGTTTCATGGCCTTGCAGGTGAAGACCTGCACAAACATTTGAAGGAATTTCATATTGTCTGCTCCACCATGAAACCCCCAGATGTCTAAGAGGACCACATATTTCTGAAGGATTTCCCTCATTCTTTAGAGGGAGTGGCAAAGGACTGGCTGCATTACCTTGCTCCAAGGTCCATCACGAGCTGGGATGACCTGAAAAGAGTATTCTTAGAAAAAATTTTCCCTGCTTCCAGGACCACATCCATCAGGAAGGATATCTGAGGTATTAGACAGCTCAGTGGAGAGAGCCTGTATGAATACTGGGAAAGATTTAAAAAACTATGTGCCAGTTGCCTTCACCATCAGATTTCGGAGCAGCTTCTTCTCCAATATTTTTATGAAGGACTCAGTAATATGGAGAGAAGTATGATAGATGCTGCCAGTGGTGGAGCCCTTGGAGACATGACTCCTGCTGAAGCCAAAAATTTAATTGAGAAGATGGCTTCCAACTCCCAGCAGTTTAGCGCCAGAAATGATGCTATAGTCATTAGAGAAGTGCATGAGGTAGCTACAAACTCAACTGCATCATCTGAAACTAAGAAGCTTGAAGGCAAACTGGATGCATTGGTTAACTTGGTAACCCAGCTGGCCTTGAATCAGAAATCTGTACCTGTTGCAAGGGTCTGTGGTTTGTGCTCTTCTGCTGACCACCATACAGACCTTTGCCCTTCCATGCAGCAACCTGGAGCAATTGAGCAACCCGAAGCTTATGCTGCAAATATTTACAATAGACCTCCTCAACCTCAGCAGCAAAATCAACCACAGCAGAACAATTATGACCTCTCCAGCAACAGATACAACCCTGGATGGAGGAATCACCCTAATCTCAGATGGTCCAACTCTCAGCAACAACAATAGCAGCCTGCTCCTTCCTTCCAAAATGTTGCTGGCCCAAGCAGACCATACATTCCTCCACCAATCCAACAACAACAACAGCCCCAGAAACAACCAACAGTTGAGGCCCCTCCACAACCTTCCCTCGAAGAACTTGTGAGGTAAATGACTATGCAGAACATGCAGTTTCAACAAGAGACCAGAGCTTCCATTCAGAGCTTGACTCAACACGGTGATTCTTGATGTAGTGAAGAAGGAGATAACCAAGCTTTTGCAAGCTGGAATCATTTATCCTATCTCTGACAGCCAATGGGTGAGCCCCGTCCAGGTAGTCCCGAAGAAGACCGGCCTCACAGTGATCAAAAATGAGAAGGAGGAGCTGATTCCTACTCGGGTGCAGAACAGTTGGAGAGTCTGCATTGACTATAGGAGGCTGAACCAGGTTACCAAAAAGGACCATTTTCCCCTGCCATTCATTGACCAGATGCTTGAACGCCTGATAGGTAAATCCCACTACTGTTTCCTTGATGGTTTTTCTGGTTATATGCAAATTACTATTGCTCTTGAGGATCAGGAAAAGACCACATTCAGCTGCCCCTTCGACACTTTTGCCTATAGGAGGATGCCTTTCGGCTTGTGCAATGCCCCTGGTACCTTCCAGCGGTGCATGATTAGTATTTTCAGTGATTTTTTAGAAAATTGCATAGAGGTGTTTATGGATGATTTGACTGTATACGGATCCTCTTTTGATGGTTGTTTGGATAATTTGGAAAAAATTTTGAATAGATGCATTGAAACTAACCTTGTTCTAAATTTGAAAAATGTCATTTTATGGTTGAGCAAGGTATAGTTTTAGGCCACATTATTTCCAACAAGGGTATTGAAGTAGATCCTGCAAAAATTTCTGTTATTTCACAATTGCCTTACCCCTCTTGTGTGCGAGAGGTGCGATCTTTTCTTGGTCATGCAGGATTCTACAGGCGCTTTATAAGGGATTTTAGCAAAGTAGCCCTTCCACTGTCCAACTTGTTGCAAAAGGAGGTGGAGTTTGACTTTAATGACAAATGCAAAGAGGCTTTTGATTGCCTCAAAAGAGCGTTGACTACCACCCCCATCATCCAGGCACCCGATTGGACAGCCCCTTTTGAGCTTATGTGTGATGCATCAAATTATGCATTGGGGGATGTCCTTGCTCAGAAAATTGATAAATTGCCCAGGGTGATATATTATGCTTCTAGGACTTTAGATGCTGCCCAAGCGAATTATACTACTACTGAGAAGGAGCTTCTAGCCATAGTTTTTGCTCTTGAAAAATTTCGATCTTATTTGCTTGGTACCCGCATTATTGTTTATACTGACCATGCAGCTCTAAAGTACTTGTTGAAGAAGGCTGATTCTAAGCCTAGGTTGATCTGATGGATGCTCTAGCTCCAAGAGTTTGACTTGGAGATCCGTGATAGGAGTGGAGCACAAAATCTAGTTGCTGATCATTTGAGTCGGATCGAACGTGTATCAGATGCGGATTCACCCATTCGGGATGATTTCCCGGATGATCATTTGTATATACTGTATAGTATTTCTGACTCTCTTTCTACTCCCTGGTTTGCTAACATTGTCAATTATTTGGTTGCCTCTGTTTTTCCTCCCTTAGCATCTAAGGCCCAAAAAGATAAAATTAAAAGTGATGCTAAGCATTTTATTTGGGATGACCCCTACTTGTGGAAATTGTGCAGTGATCAGGTAATTAGACGATGCATTCCAGATCATGAGACTGACTCAGTCCTGCAGTTCTTTCATTCTTCCACACCGGGAGGTCATCTGGGTGTTCAAAGGACAGCTCGCAAAGTGCTTGATTGTGGTTTTTATTGGCCCACCATCTTTAAAGATGCGTGGAAGATCTGCAGCACTTGTGAGCAGTGTGAGAGAGCAGGAAATACACTTACATGGCGACAACAAATGCCTCAGCAACCTATGCTATTCTGTGAGGTGTTTGATGTCTGGGGTATAGATTTCATGGGCCCTTTTCCTGTCTCTTTTGGTTATGTTTACATTCTCCTTGTAGTTGACTATGTTTCAAAATGGGTGGAAGCCAAGCCCATTAGAACTAATGATGCTAAAGTTGTTGCAGACTTTGTCAGGTCTAATCTGTTTTGCAGGTTTGAGTACCTAAAGCAATTGGTAGTGATCAAGGAACCCATTTTTGCAACAGAACAATGCATGCCCTGCTTAAAAAGTACGGGGTGGTACACAGGGTATCCATACCATACCACCCCCAGACCAATGGACAGGCAGAAATTTCTAACCGGGAGATCAAGAGAATTTTAGAGAAGATTGTGCAGCCAAGCAGGAAAGATTGGAGTACCAGGCTTGATGATGCTCTCTGGGCACATCGGACTGCCTACATAGCACCCATAGGAATGTCTCCTTATCGGGTTGTCTTTGGAAAGGCATGTCATCTTCCAGTGGAAATTGAGCACAAAGCTTACTGGGCAGTGAAGACTTGCAACTTCTCTATGGATCAAGCTGGTGAGGAAAGAAAGTTGCAATTGAGTGAGTTAGATGAAATCCGCCTAGAAGCCTACGAGAATGCCAAGTTCTACAAAGAAAAGACCAAGAAGTTCCATGATAGCATGATAGTTAAGAAGGACTTCATGGTTGGGCAAAAAGTGTTATTGTATAATTCTAGGCTTGGACTCATGAGTGGTAAGTTGAGGTCTAAGTGGATTGGTCCTTTTGTTGTTATTAATGTTTTTCCTTATGGTACAATTGAGATCAAAAGCGACTCCACAAACAAGAGCTTCAAGGTCAACGGACATCGACTTAAGCCATTCCTCACGAACCCTTCTTTAGTGGACGTAGTGGTGGAAGAGACTTCCTTACTCCACCCTACTCTTCCTCCACCATGACTTAGGGAGTTTTTCTTTTCCTATCTCCTTCTTTGCTTTAATTATACTTGTCCGATTCTATTTGAAGATTTAATTGTTTTTAATTTTTTAATTGTGCTACATTGAGGACAATGTGTTGTTTTAGTATGGGGGGTGGGGGGGAGTGTTCTTTTGTTTTGCTAGTTTTGTTGGTTTTGTTAATTTGTTAGTTGTGTTAAGTTGTTAATGTTGTTAGTTTCGTCGGATTTCTAGTTTGATATTTTGGGTCAATTCTGTGTGCATGTACGACTTTGCATGTTTTTCTTTGAATTATAGGATATGTTCAAGAAATGGGTAATTGTTTTGAAAATAAAAGTTCTTGACATTTTGTGACTTAAAATCCTTGATTCTCCTCTACATGTCACGATAGTTTTGAAAGTGATGAGTTTACCTATGTGAGAATTTGAGCCATCCATCATCATAATCATTTGGTGTGTTTTGCCCCATTGATTGCTTGCACAATAGCCTTGGCTTGATTCTTGTTGATGTTTCCTAATTCACATGCATATTTGGAAATGATTGAGGCAATTTTGTTCTTATAAGCTTCTAGCCAAATGGACTTACCTTGAATTAATTCCTTTGATAGCCCTTTTGAGCCTTGTTTCCCTTTGCTTGTTTTGAAGCTCACTACAAGCCTTAAATGAAAAACCATGATATCACCATATCCTTAAGGAATTTTGGAGCTTTGGAATTGTTTTGGGAATAAGTGTGGGGGGTTTTTGTTTCATAGGATAACTTGTTTTGTTGGCTATGCTTCATGATGTATTTTGGGCCATACTTGATGTACATTGTATATTGGTTAAATGTTGAACATGCTGAATGAGATGTTGTTTCTCAAAGGCCACGTACGTAAAAAAAAAATCGAAAAAGAAAAAGAAAAGCAATAAAGTTGAGTGAATAAGATCTTAAATGACAAAAGAATAATGAAACTCTTGGTTCTACTCTTTATGTTTAAATTTTATCTTTACTTGTTTTTATTTTCTTATTTTTTTCTTAATATGAACTTATTCCCCATTGCTCCTCTATTCCTTTGGGATTTAGCCACTTATTCCATATTTTTCCATACCTTGTCCTTGGCCCCATTACAACCCTAAAAGACCTTTTGATCCTCATGTGCTTGTGTTTATGGGTTGATTGTCAATTTTAGAATCTTGCCAAGTTTGTGTGGTGTTTGTTTTCATGGGTGCTTGGTGGGTAAATAGTAGCCTAGACACTTGAGAGATAGAGTGTATATCTTGTGAGGCTTTATCACTTTTCATTCTTGAGCTGATTAACTATTTTACCATGGTTGGGTTGCTTGGATGATTTTCATGAATGTCTTGACTTTTTGGATCTCCTTATGTTACATGTTACCCATTCCTTTCATTCCTTGATGTTCATTGAGAAATATGTGAATGTTTTCGTTTGTCTCTCTTTGATACCCTTGGATTTTGTTCTTTGTTTCATTTTGCCCAGGAGTGCAAAAGGCTAAGTATGGGGGGTTTTGATGTGCCATCATTTTCTTCTATTTTCTAAACCCTTTTTGCACCATTTTAATTACTGATTGGTCTTAATTGTCAATTAATCAGGCAATTTTATTATTTGGGCTCATTTAGCTAATTTGATGTTTTTAATCTAATTTCAGGAATTAATGAAACATTGGGCTTAATCCGGATTTTGGTTATGGACTTGAAGAGGGCAAATAAAGCAGCGCTTACCTTAGTTAATTTCTAATTAGGAAATTTCGCAATTTTATTTTATGTTGTTCAGTGTTTATTTCATTTTGGGCCAGAGTATTGTAATAGGGCCCAGTGACTTTGAGTGACTCTTTTTAGATAGCAGCCTTGGGATTCGTGCAAGGCTATTCTGTTATGCTATTTTATTATTCAGAGCTTTTGTTTTAGGTTTTTACGTTTTTCTGTTCTAAGGCTACTGTTTTCGTCTTAATGTAATTTTCCGTTTTCTGCTTCTAATTACAATTTTGTTCTTGCTTCTTCTTCTACTTTCATTTACGTTTCTGTCTCATTTACGTTTCTGTTTCATTTACATATCTGCTTCATGTTTCATTTGTGTTTTCTGTTTGAATCTATGGAAGGCTAGTTTTTTTTGGTGTTGTTTCCTTTTGAGGACGAAGCCCAACTCTCTTTGAGGTTTCGTTTGTAATGTGGTTTCCTGACAGTTTTCCCTTCACCAGTTATCCCAAATTCGTGAACATTAATCAGTGCACACTTCGTGTTCGATTAATTGCCTCTGAGCCTAACTAGGGTTCATGCTTAATGGACGAAGGGCTAACTGGTGTATGTGGTGCCTAATCACGTATTGACAACCCTAAGTTGATTTTCGCTTAGTAAATTGAAATAGGGTTGGATTAAGTGGTTGACTGTTAGGGACGAATTCTCTATAACCCAGGATAAGAGAATGGCTTCTGAATCAGAGGAAACAACTTGTTTTTAATATTAGGGTACGGCCTCGATCAAACTTCAACAATGGACGAAAATCACAAGAAGATTCTCAAGTCCTTAGGTGTTACAAATGCAACCAAATTGGTCACATCAAGGCCAATTGTCCTTCAAATGAAGATTGGACTGAGAAAAGTGAAAAGAAAAGGTTTGATGAAAGAAGGACCAAGAAAGCCTACATTGCTTGGGATGACAATGACTCATCCGATGGTTCAGAAAAGGAGATTAATCTTCTAACCAAGGATTATGAAAGTGATGAGAACATCTCTCAAGAATGAAAAACAAGGAGAAAAATTATGATCCTCATCTTTGAAGATCTAGACACTTTAATCACGAAAAAGGTAATATCAAAACCGTTCTCTTATTAAAATCTCTCTTTAGTTGAAATTTTTCTTCAATCAGTTTGATTATGATGACTAACAATTTTTTATTTGTTTGTTTTGATTGTTTGAAATTATGAATATGTGTTCTTGATTGATTGCTTGGGATGACAATGACTCATCCGATGGTTCAGAAAAGGAGATTAATCTTCTAACCAAGGATTATGAAAGTGATGAGAACATCTCTCAAGAATGAAAAACAAGGAGAAAAATTATGATCCTCATCTTTGAAGATCTAGACACTTTAATCATGAAAAAGGTAATATCAAAACCGTTCTCTTATTAAAATCTCTCTTTAGTTGAAATTTTTCTTCAATCAGTTTGATTATGATGACTAACAATTTTTTATTTGTTTGTTTTGATTGTTTGAAATTATGAATATGTGTTCTTGATTGAGTTTATCCTCTAAGCATGAAACTTTCACTAAAATATTTCAATAATATCTATAATTAATATTCTTCATACTTATGTTTGATTGCTTTGATATAATTCATTATCTACATGTTTCAAAGGTTTTGCGGGATATGATATGTGAATTACTTGATTGAGAATTACTCATAAAGTATTTTTAATATATTTTTCTTTAAAAAGTATCTTGATAATCACTCAAAATTTATTTTCTCCTAGAAAGTCTATTGGTCTTTGTTTCTGGCTAAAATAACCACTGGTAATCGATTACCATAATAGTGTAATCGATTACAAGCAATTATTTCTGGCTATGTTGCTCTCTGGTAATCGATTACCATATTTGTGTAATCGATTACAACGCGTCCCTGCACCTATATATTCAAATTTCAAATTCTGAAATCTGCAACTCTTCTCTTTCTCGAAAACCCTCGCCCCCAAATTTTTCTCCAGCCATATCTCGCTCATTTCTTGTCCAAATCACTGTCCACAAAGCCCAAACTTCATATTTTTTCATTCTCTTTCATTCGAACCGATTGAAATTCCAAAAAATCTCTTCAAATGGCGGAACCATTAAAGAAGCGAAATGGCACATCGAGGACGTGTAGTCCTCTGAAGGCGAGGGCGTGTAGCCCTCTGAAGGTGAGGGCGTGTAGCCCTCTGAAGGCGAGGAAGTGTAGTCCTCTGATGGCGAGGGCGTGTAGCCCTCTGAAGGCGAGGATGTGTAGTCCTCTAATGGCAAGGGTGTGTATCCCTCTGAAGGCGAGGGCGTGCAGCCCTCTGAAGTTGAGGGTATTAGTACCCAAGGGTCCACCCTTATGAGAAAGCCAGAGATTGACTCATTGAGAGGGCCGATCATCCCAAATTCAAAAGATTGGACATTAGATGTTGGAAATCTATGCAGTTAACATGATTTTTAGGGATGCAGATGCATGCAACCTTTGTCGTGAAATTTGGTAAATGTGGACTTCATATGAAACAATGCAATACAATGGAAAGTTGTACAATGCGGACTTCATATGAAACAATGCAATTCAGTTTGACTCGACGTTTCCCCTGAATGTTCATTTTAAAGCTAAATGTTGACATCCTGTCCTTCATTTTCGGTTACAAGGAAAATTACTTTTTCCATGAGTATATTGTTTCTCTAAAATATGATGCTCTCGTGAATGATTTATTTTTCCTGGCTAAAGCATGTTCGCCTTTTAGGTGAAAGAACCCGGTGGACCATTCCGTCCTGCCAACAAATCGAGTCCGGAGCCCCACGAATTGATTGCCTAGCGCTGTTCGTGCATCCTCCACCAACGAATCTTATTCGGAGCCCCATGAATTGATTGTCATTCATACATCCTCCACCATCGAGTCCAGAGCCCTACGAATTGATTGCCTAGCACTGTTCGTGCGTCCTCCACCATCAAGTCCAGAGCCCCACGAATTGATTGCCTAGCGCTGTTCGTGCATCCTCCACCAACGAATCTTATCCGGAGCCCCATGAATTGATTGTCATTCATGCATCCTCCACTATCGAGTCCGGAGCCCCACGAATTGATTGCCTAGCGCTGTTCGTGCATCCTCCACCAACGAATCTTATACAGAGCCCCATGAATTGATTGTCATTCATGCATCCTCCACCATCGATTCCGGAGCCTCACGAATTGATTGCCTAGCGTTGTTCGTGTATCCTCCACCATCTTATTCGGAGCCCCATGAATTGATTGCCTAGCACTGTTCATGCATCCTCCGTTATCAAGCGCAGAGCCTCCGGTGACTGGAAAATATGGTTTTTTGTTATTTTCCCGATCGGTTCCTTCGCCAAACATGTGTATACGTATATATTATGTTATTGGTGATTTTTGTTTGTGTTTGTTTTGTGTTGTGCAGAGAAAGAAGAAGGAGAGACGGGAGTCGTCTTAGACTAATCACGGAGAGGGCGAAGACGGACGAAATCAGTGTTTTATCTTTGCTTTCCTCTTATCTCCGATAAAAGGTAAGTAAAGAGGGGCAACTGTCATACCCTAATTTTGTCCGGGGACCATTGTTTGATGGCATGCAATCTTTGTTTGACCACTTCAAGGTACTTGGCACCCTTTGTTGCACAAAACACGAAGTTTCATGACATGTCGGAGATCAAAAGGAAGCATTGTTACACAATCTGTGAGATTTCGTAACATGCCAGAAATCAAAAGGAAGCATTGTTACGCAATCCGTGAGGTTCCGTAACATTCCGAAAGCCAAAAAAGGAGTAATTACGAGACCCGTAAGGTTCCGTAACCTTACGGAAAGAAAACAAGTATCTTTACGAAATTCATAAAGTTTCGTAACGTTATGGAAAAAAGAATCACCAAAAATGCAAGGGGGTGTATTTAGTAAAAAAGGGATGCAAATAGCAACCAGGCCCACTTGGGCCTTCTAGGATGTTCCTCCAGAAGGCGGTTGCTTCTGGAGGAAGCAACCTGGCTCGCCTGGGCGAGATGAGCTCGCTTGGGAGAGCTGGGTGGCAAGCTCCTCCCCTATTTTCCTATAAATAGGGGGAGGAGTGAAGGAGAAAGGGATTCAGCCCTCCTGGTATTTCGAGATCACTTAAAATTAGTGAGAAAAATTGTTTCCGTGAAGAAAATCCAAGCCGAGGCGCTTCCATAACGTTTCCGTGGGTGATTTCGCAAAGATTTTCAACCGTTCTTCGTCGTTCGTCGTTCGTTCTTCGTCGTTCTTCGGTCTTCAACCGGTAAATTCCCAAAATCGAACTTTTCAATTCATTCTATGTACCCTTGGTGGTCCCCATTTATTTGGCGTACTTTTATTTTCGTTTCATTTACTTTCCGTACCCCCTTTTGACGTGCTTTAGTCATTTACTTGAGTCATTTTCTCGCCTAATCAAAAAATAAAATAAATTTCCACCGATCATTTGAATTGTAATATCCGTTAATTTCTGTTAAAATGAAATCCGACTGTTCGGTCATGCCGTAAGCACGTTGGAAACCAAAAAGAGGTAAAATAATAATATAATAATCAAAAAATATCTTTTAGTAAAATAAAGCAAAAAAAATCAATCGGACGTTTCTCTTTGGGATTTCTCTTTCTTAATCGAATTGACTAATAACTAAAGTGAAACTAAGGCTAAAATCAACTCACAAAGCCAAGCTTGTCCGCAAAATCACTAAAAAGGATTTTAAGGTTTAATACCTCAGTTTTTCTCACCATGTAAAAATGGATCATTTTAAGGTCCAATGCCTCAAAAGGACCACATTCCAAGTAAAAAGAATCGCTTGATTCACCCTTTAGAAAGAACTACGTAGGTCTGATTTCCTCTTCGATGGAGGGTACGTAGGAGCAAGAGCCCCGCTTTTGTCGACCTCAAAAATAAAAAAGGAAATAAAAGTTTAGGTACACAATTTTACACAATTCTAATTTAAGGCTGTTGTCCTTTGGGACAAACGTGAGAGATGCTAATACCTTCCTCAAACGTAAATACAACTCCCGAATCTGGAATATTCTTCATGACCGGTTTCCTTCGGTTTTTTCCGACGTTTTCCACAAATAAGTGTTGGTGGCGACTCCGCGCATTTTCCTCCTTTGGAAGACGCACCCGTGAACCTCGCCTCGCTCGCCCGCAAAAGGGTAGGTTGCGACTGTTTCCCAATGAGCAATGATAAACCAAATGTTCATAACAGATAGTAGGAAAATAGTAACAAATTGGGGGGGGGGGGGTTGTTTGCTTTTGTAAATTAAACAGCGAGTACAATTGAATTAGAAAATATCAGAATTAAAATATGTTGCTTCCCCTAGATTCACAAGCAAGTCTCTTATCCTAGGTTGCAAGAATTTATCCTTTATTAGTTTAACCACTTAATCCAACCCTAAATTAAATTACTAAGCGAAATTCAATATAAGGCTTTCATTATGTGATTAAGCATCACATACACCAATTACTCATAAACTATGATTAAGCATGAACATAAATTAAGCGCAAAGGCAATTAATCAAGCACTAAGCATGCATGAATTAAAAACAAAAAATTCAGAGTAATTAGTGAAGAGGAAAAACTGAACAGAATGTAACATTAATAATAGAACCTCAAAGAGAATTGTGCTTGATCCTCTAGAGAAAGCAACGCAGGAGACTTAGCCTTCCATTAATCAATAGAGAACGAACTTATAAATTGAAGAACGAAATTTTATTGCTACTGGAATTGTAAAACGAGAAGATGTCTCAAAGAAAAGCCTAAAACTAAAAAACGAAAATAGGAGAGAGAGAAGAGAGGGCCTAAACTAGAACCTTGGTGCTGTTATATAGTTTTCCAGCCCCAAAGCTAACAAATCTGTTTTAAATCCAAGCCCATAAATAAATTAAATTCAAATCTAGATAAGATAAGATAAGATAAGATCTAGATTAAATAATATCTAGATGAGATCAAATCTAAATATATATCTAGATAAGATAAAGATAAGATAAGATCCAATTTTGTAGAATAAAATAGTCTACCCTCTTCAAGTCCAAGCCCAATTCAGGATTCAAGCCCAATGCTTCATTAATTCCTGAAATTATATTAAAAACATCAAATTAGCATAATGGGCCCAAATAATAAAACTGTCTAATTAATTTGACAATTAAGACTAATCAGTACTTAAAATGGTGCAAAAAGGGTTAAGAAATAGGAGAAAATAATGGCACATCAAGCATGCAGTAATTAAACATTGAAAGAAGCATTGAACACTTAAAAACACAATTAATTAGATATTAAAAGATAATTACATCAACTGTTCCTTAGAAATCCCCAACTAGGGTGTTTAGTCATCCATACACAGAAACCCTAACACAATGAGATAGAGAGTACATAATAATTGTTGCTTACACAAGAAGGGGGATCCCTCCTCCTCTTCTTGGCACCTCACAATCACTCTAACAGTCACTAATCTCTCTAAAAATGTAGAACCCTAGGCTTCTTTGCACAGCTGCTCCTCTTTGCGACCTCCAGATCACTATTCTAGAAGTCTGTGCAAAAATATGCAGCTCTGGTCTCTCAAAATCATCACCCTAATTTTGAAAATTCAGGCTTAAATAGGCTTTGAAATCGCAACGTCGCACTTAGTGCTACCCTCACGCTTAGCGTGAGTAAGTGGATTTGGGCTTGGTGCCAATCGTGCGCTAAGCCTGGCTAAAGACAAACGTCTCGCTTAGCGGGCTGATCTCGCGCTTAGCGTGCAGCCTTGATTCTTGTACTCTGCCAGATTCCTTTGTCATGCTAACCACACTGAAGCTGCACTTAGTAGTGCATGCGCCCTGAGCCTACAAGGTCCGCTTAGCACAACTGCTCCTTTTAGCACTTCAAGATTTTGACCTCTTTTGACCTGGAATTGTACAGATTTTCTCATTAAATCACATGGGAGATACTCTAAAGACAGCTATTCAAACAAAACAAGATTTATATACAAATTCCTACAAATTAACTATAAATTGGGGAACTATATAAGTTTTAGAAAATGTTTTTTATACAAAAGTTAGTCGTATAAGATAACTAACAAACTCCCCCAAATTTACAGTTTTGCTTGTCCTTAAGCAAAGAAAGAACAATTCACTTGTCCTCAAGTGACAAAATACAGTGGTTAAACAAAGTGGTGTTTGTTTCACAGAAAAATTTAATCATATGAAATGAATATCATGGAATGCTTCAATCAAATGCCCTTCACAAACATGCAGCTTTTCAAAGATAGGAACGTATGCATTAGAGTAACAATTGAAGTACACTAGTAAGAATGACAAATATCAAGGAAGGATCATCAACCAAAGCCTCACAGTCATTGTTTCACTCAAGCGTGTTTAGACTCATTCCATCATAAACAACAAACACAAGTCCTAACCTTTGCATTTCATCTCATACCATACAGAAATAAACACACAAAATGAATTCGAACGACTTTCTAGGCTTGTAATGAGGTTGGGCTGCCAACAATTCATGGTTTTTCTAGGATTCAAAAAGCTTAGATTCTAGGAGAGCATTCATCCTTAGATAACCTTTACTTTTCAATCATTCCCACCCCAATACTTGCCTCTTTTTAGGCACTTAGTTTCTTTTCATTGATTTGCAGCACACACACTTGAACACTTTTATTTGTACTTCCAGTTTTTTTTCCTATTTTTTTATATATATAGAAAACAGTGTGTATATGATGCTCTGTTTTAAGCATTTTATTTCTTACCTATTGTCTCCCCCAAATTTGGGACAAATTTGCTTTGACATATAACTCCACCAAATTTGGAATGATTTTGCCTTAAACCAAGCTTTTCTATGGATGATGCTCTCCTACAACCTAAGAAAATGTAGAAGAAGATAAAATTGTATAGGCTCAAGGTTCCATCAATCAAACATTCATTCAGCTCAAAATTGGGTGCAAGGCATAAATCATTCAAGCACATGGTTAGCTTTTTGGCTAAGTGGCTATCACAATCAAACATGGCCGTCATCATCCTCAATTTCATGCATTCAGTCCATACTTCAAAGCTTCATGCAAAAATCAGTACTAAATGATAGTCATTTCTCTCAAAATTTAAAGATCACACTCTCATCAGGATACGGTTAATGCATTCCTTCACAATCAATCTGACAAATTGACTAACATTTTCAGTCATACTCCTAATCACATGTTCTTTCTCTTCAAATGGTTGCAAGCTTGATCAAAACAAAATCTATACATTCTAGTCCACTCAATTCATACAATTTCTCATTCAAATCAATCACAACACTTCATTTCATACAAAACAAACCACTGAATATCATATTCAATCAGTTCACTGTTCAAACATACTTTTGTACAAGCTACTACTACAAACAAAATAACTAAAATTTAAAACTGAAATTTAAATAACTGAAACATAATGCATAAACAAAATAAACTGATAAAAATAAACTGTTCAAAATGAAAAAAGATAAAGATCTTATCAATCCTCCTATGGATGATCCTCTGCATACTCATTAAGATCCAACCTGGAGCAGCTGGTGGATCCTGTGAAATGAGCTGCTCTTGCTCCAATGCTGGTGCAGATGGCAGGGTATCCTCAGAGATAGGTGCAGGGGATGGCTCTGGAATAGGTTCTGGTGAAGGTACTTCCTCTTAAGCCACAACTAAATCAGAAGCAAATGAAAAGGGATCAGGAGAAGCAAGCTCATCCTCTGCTGGTGGTGTATGCTCCTCTGTGGGCTCAGGTTCTTGGGCTGCGGAGGTCCCACCCCCTCCAGAAGGAGAAGGCTGGACTCCTGGCCAAGCCACCTGAGTGTGAAAGTCTTCCATGCTCATGATAGATGGTAGGCCCAAGCTCTAGAAGCTCTGCATAATAATGACATGTCCTCGATGTAGGCTCTACATCATGGCATGTAGCATCTCTGGTGTAAAAGAAAAATCTGATGGTCCGGAAGAAGAAGGAGCTAAAACTGGTAGCTGAGCTGGTGATGGAGCAGAAGTAGCTGGGATAGAAGAAGCTGGTGATGATGTGGAAGGAGCTGATGTTGTAGTGGGAACCTCAGAAGATGGGAGAGTCTCAGATTCCTTCCCCTTGGCCTTCCTATGCCCTCTGAAAGTCACTGTTAGATCATCAAGATTCCAATAGTTCTTCTTCACATATGCCAAATTAATGGTGGGGCTGAGACTCTCCAACGTCCTAGAATCAGAAGTGACTCCTCTAGCTTTACATAAAGTAGTGATTAAGGCTGGAAACCCAAGCCTAGAGGAGTCCTGCTGGGCGATCATAGAGATCTGATGAGAAATTAAGTAGCCCACTGATCGAGGCCGTACCCGAATCAAATAAACATGAAAATGCAGTAACTAGGAAGTGATCCTAGGTCGTTTCCCAACGAGCAGTGATAAGCCAAATGTTCATAATATACTTGCAGTAACAGTAACGATGGGGGGGGGGTTTGGTTGTTTGGTAATTAAAGAGCAGAACAAATAAAATGGAATACGAAACTACTAATATTAAAAACGGGTTGTTTCCTCTGATTCAGAAGCCACTTTCTTATCCTGGGTTATGGAGAATTCGTCCCTAACAGTCAACCACTTAATCCAACCCTATTTCAATTTACTAAGCGAAAATAAACTTAGGGTTTTCAATACGTGATTAGGCACCACATACACCAGTTAGCCCTTCGTCCATTAAGCATGAACGCAAGTTAGGCTCAGAGGCAATTAATCGAACACGAAGCGTGCACTGATTAATATTCAGGAAATTGGGATAACTGGTGAAGGGAAAACTACCAGGAAACCACATTACAAACGAAACCTCAAAGAGAGTTGGGTTTCGTCCTCAAAAGGAAACAACACCAGAAAATCTAGCCTTCCATGGATTCAAACAGAAAACGCAAATGAAACATGAAGCAGAAACGTAAATGAACAAGCACGTAAATGAACAGAAACGTAAATGAAAGTAGAAGAAGAAGCAAGAATGAACTCGTAATTAGAAGCAGAAAACGGAAATTTGCATTAAGAACGAAAACTGTAACAAGGGAACAGAAAAACGTGAAAACCTAAAACCAAAGCTCTGAATAATGAAAATAGCATAGCAGAATAGAATGCCCTGCACGAATCCCAAGGCAGCTATTTAAAAAGAGTCACTCAAAGTCACTGGGCCCTATTACAATACTCTGGCCCAAAACGAAATAAACACTGAACAACATAAAATAAAATTGCGAAATTTCCTAATTAGAAATTAACTAAGGTAAGCGCTGATTTATTTGCCCTCTTCAAGTCCACAACCAAAATCCGGATTAAGCCCAATGTTTCATTAATTCCTGAAATTAGATTAAAAACATCAAATTAGCTAAATGAGCCCAAATAATAAAACTGCCTAATTAATTGACAATTAAGACCAATCAATAATTAAAATGGTGCAAAAAGGGTTTAAAAAATAGAAGAAAATGATGGCACATCAAAACCCCCCATACTTAGCCTTTTGCACTCCTGGGCAAAATGAAACAAAGAACAAAATCCAAGGATATCAAAGGGAGACAAACAAAAACATTCACATATTTCTCAATGAACATCAAGGAATGAAAGGAATGGGTAACATCTAACATAAGGAGATCCAAAAAGTCAAGACATTCATGAAAATCATCCAAGCAACCCAATCATGGCAAAATAGTTAATCAGCTCAAGAATGAAAAGTGATAAAGCCTCACAAGATATACACTCTATCTCTCAAGTGTCTAGGCTACTATTTACCCTCAAAGCACCCATGAAAGCAAACACCACATAAACTTGGCAAGATTCTAAAATTGACAATCAACCCATAAACACAAGCACATGAGGATCAAAAGGTCTTTTAAGGTTGTAATGGGGCCAAGGACAAGGTATGGAGAAATATGGAATAAGTGGCTAAATCCCAAAGGAATAGAGGAGCAAAGGGGAATAAGTGCATATTAAGAAAAAAAAATAAGAAAATAAAAAGAAGTAAAGATAAAAATTAAACATGAAGAGTAGAACCAAGAGTTTCATCATTCTTGTGCCATTTAAGACCTTATTCACTCAACTTTATTGCTTTTCTTTTTCTTTTTTCGATTTTTTTTTTTACTCTTTAGCCTTTGAGAAACAACATTTCATTCAGCATGTCCAACATTTAACCAATATACAATGTACATCAACTATGGCCCAAAATACATCATGAAGCATAGCCAACAAAACAAGTTGTCCAATGAAACAAAAACCCCCCACACTTATTCCCAAAACAATTCCAAAGCTCCAAAATTCCTTAAGGATATGGTAATATCATGGTTTTTCACTTAAGGCATGTAGTGAGCTTCAAAACAAGGAAAGGGAAACAAGGCTCAAAAGGGCTATCAAAGGAATTAATTCAAGGTAAGTCCATTTGGCTAGAAGCTTATAAGAACAAAATTGCCTTAATCATTTCCAAATATGCATGTGAATTAGGACGCATCAACAAGAATCAAGCCAAGGCTATTGTGCAAGCAATCAATGGGGCAAAACACACCAAATGATTATAATGATGGATGGCTCAAATTCTCACAAAGGTAAAATCATCACTTTCAAATTGAGCTTTCAAAACTATCATGACATGTAGAGAAGAATCAAGGATTTCAAGTCACAAAATGTCAAGAACTTTTATTTTCAAAACAATTACCCATTTCTTGAACATATCCTATAATTCAAAGAAAAACATGCAAAGTCGTACGTGCACACGAAATTGACCCAAAATATTAAACTGAAAATCCGACGAAACTAACAACATTAACAAATTAACACAACTAACAAATTAACAAAACCAACAAAACTAGCAAAACCAAAGAACACTCCCCCCCCCCATACTTAAACAACACATTGTCCTCAATGTAGCACAATTAAAAGATTAAAAACAATTAAATCATCAAAGAGAATCGGACAAGTGTAATAAAAGCAAAGAAGGAGATAGGAAAAAAAAAACTCCCTAAGTCATGGTGGAGGAAGAGTAGGGTGGAGTAAGGAAGTCTCTTCCACCACTACGTCCACTAAAGAAGGGTTCGTGAGGAATGGCTTAAGTCGATGTCCGTTGACCTCGAAGCTCTTGTTTGTGGAGTCGCTTTTGATCTCAACTGTACCATAAGGAAAAACATTAGTAACAACAAAAGGATCAATCCACTTAGACCTCAACTTACCACTCATGAGTCCAAGCCTAGAATTATACAATAACACTTTTTGCCCAACCACGAAGTCTTTTTTAACTATCATGCTATCATGGAACTTCTTGGTCTTTTCTTTGTAGAACTTGGCATTCTCGTAGGCTTCTAGGCGGATTTCATCTAACTCACTCAGTTGCAACTTCCTTTCCTCGCCAGCTTGATCCATAGAGAAGTTGCAAGTCTTCACTGCCCAGTATGCTTTGTGCTCAATTTCCACTGGAAGATGACATGCCTTTCCAAAGACAACCCGATAAGGATACATTCCTATGGGTGCTTTGTAGGCAGTCCGATGTGCCCAGAGAGCATCATCAAGCCTGGTACTCGAATCTTTTCTGCTTGGCTGCACACTCTTCTTTAGAATTCTTTTGATTTCCCTGTTAGAAATTTCTGCCTGTCCATTAGTCTGGGGGTGGTATGGTGTGGATACCCTGTGTACCACCCCGTACTTTTTAAGCAGGGCATGCATTGTCCTATTGCAAAAATGGGTTCCTTGATCAATAACAATTGCTTTAGGTACTCCAAACCTGCAAAACAGATTAGACCTGACAAAGTCTGCGACAACTTTAGCATCATTAGTTCTAGTGGGCTTGGCTTCCACCCATTTTGAAACATAATCAACTGCAAGGAGAATGTAAACATAACCAAAAGAGACAGGAAAAGGACCCATGAAATCTATACCCCAGACATCAAACACCTCACAGAATAGCATAGGTTGCTGAGGCATTTGTTGTCGCCATGTAAGTGTATTTCCTGCTCTCTGACACTGCTCACAAGTGCTGCAGATCTTCCACGCATCTTTAAAGATGGTGGGCCAATAAAAACCACAATCAGGCACTTTGCGAGCTGTCCTTTGAACACCCAGATGACCTCTCGGTGCGGAAGAATGACAGAATTGCAGGACTGAGTCAGTCTCATGATCTGGAATGCACCGTCTAATGACCTGATCACTGCTCAATTTCCACAAGTAGGGGTCATCCCAAATAAAATGCTTAGCATCACTTTTAATCTTATCTTTTTGGGCCTTAGATGCTAAGGGAGGAAAAACAGAGGCAACTAAATAATTGACAATGTTAGCAAACCAGGGAGTAGAAAGAGAGTCAGAAATACTATACAATATATACAAATGATCATCCGGGAAATCATCCCGAATAGGTGAATCTGCATCAGAGACACGTTCGATCCGACTCAAATGATCAACAACTAGTTTTTTTGCTCCGCTCCTATCACGGATCTCCAAGTCAAACTCTTGGAGCCAGAGCATCCATCGGATCAACCTAGGCTTAGAATCAGCCTTCTTCAACAAGTACTTTAGAGTTGCATGGTCAGTATAAACAATAATGCGAGTACCAAGCAAATAAGATCGAAATTTTTCAAGAGCAAAAACTATGGCTAGAAGCTTTTTCTCAGTAGTAGTATAATTTGCTTGGGCATCATCTAAAGTCCTAGAAGCATAATATATCACCCTGGGCAATTTATCAATTTTTTGAGCAAGGACAGCCCCCAATGCATAATTTGATGCATCACACATAAGCTCAAAAGGGGCTGTCCAATCGGGTGCCTGGATGATGGGGGTGGTAGTCAACGCTCTTTTGAGGCAATCAAAAGCCTCTTTGCATCTGTCATTAAAGTCAAACTCCACCTCCTTTTGCAACAAGTTGGACAGTGGAAGGGCTACTTTGCTAAAATCCCTTACAAAGCGCCTGTAGAATCCTGCATGACCAAGAAAAGATCGCACCTCTCGCACACAAGAGGGGTAAGGCAATTGTGAAATAACAGAAATTTTTGCAGGATCTACTTCAATACCCTTATTGGAAATAATGTGGCCTAAAACTATACCTTGCTCAACCATAAAATGACATTTTTCAAAATTTAGAACAAGGTTAGTTTCAATGCATCTATTCAAAACTTTTTCCAAACTATTCAAACAACCATCAAAAGAGGATCAATATACAGTGAAATCATCCATAAACACCTCTATGCAATTTTCTAAAAAATCACTGAAAATACTAATCATGCACCGCTGGAAGGTACCAGGGGCATTGCACAGGCCGAAAGGCATCCTCCTATAAGCAAAAGTGCTGAAGGGGCAGGTGAATGTGGTCTTTTCCTGATCCTCAGGAGCAATAGTAATTTGCATATAACCAGAAAAACCATCAAGGAAACAGTAGTGGGATTTACCTGCCAGGCGTTCAAGCATCTGGTCAATGAATGGCAGGGGAAAATGGTCCTTTTTGGTAACCTGGTTCAGCCTCCTATAGTCAATGCAGACTCTCCAACTGTTCTGCACCCGAGTAGGAATCAGCTCATCCTTCTCATTTCTGATCACTGTGAGGCTAGTCTTTTTCGGGACTACCTGGACGGGACTCACCCATTGGCTGTCGGAGATAGGATAAATGATTCCAGCTTGCAAAAGCTTGGTTATCTCCTTCTTCACTACATCAAGAATCACCGGGTTGAGTCTTCTCTGTGGCTGTCTTACTGGTTTAGCTCCATCTTCTAAATTTATTCGATGCATACATGTGGATGGGCTAATACCAGGAATATCCGCCAGGGTCCAGCCTATAGCCTTCTTATGCTTCTTGAGAACTGACAACAACTTCTCCTCTTGCTCATCAGCAAGGGAGGCAGATATAATCACTGGAAAACTCTTGCTATCATCCAAGTAAGCGTATTTTAAATTTGATGGCAGAGGCTTCAATTCTGGTGTGGTCGGCTCGACAGTGGTAGAAGGAGATGGTTTCTCAACCTTTACCTCATAAAGAAAGTCAGAGGTATGTGTACTTCCTGAAACATGGTTAGTCCTATCTGACTCTATAAAATCAATCTCAAGAGGTAAAACACCACCACCAGGCATGCAATCAATATTACTCTCAGATTCACTCTCAGCATCAAATTCAGACATATGATCAAGTACAATTTCAGACTCAATGCATGAAGAGTGAGAGGCATGCAAATTAGAATAAAGATCAGTCATGTATTCATCAACAACATGGTCAATTATTTCAGCACGAAATACAGAAAGATCTTCAGATGGGTATTTCATAGCATCCAGAATATTAAAATGAACAGTTATATCACCAAACTCCATGGACAATGTGCCTGCATAAACATCTATCTTAGTTCTAGCAGTTTTCATAAAGGGTCTGCCTAGAATGATGGGAACTGATCCTTGAGAAAATCCATCTTCCATATTCAAGATATAAAAATCAACAGGGAAAATCAGTTCACCAACTCTAACTTAGACATCTTCTATGAAACCAACAGGATAGGCAACACTTCTATTAGCTAAATGAATTACCACATCAGTTGACTGCAAGGGACCTAGAGATAGAGAATTAAAAATCGACAGAGGCATAACACTAACAGAGGCTCCTAAATCTAGCATGGCATTGTCAAACTTACTATTCCCTATAATACAAGGTATGCTGAATGTACCTGGATCTTTGCATTTTTCAGGAATTTGAGGAACAGATTTACCAATCAATGCGAAGACATTTCTGCCCATGCTAATTCGTTCACTTCCTTTAAGCTTCCGCTTATTAGTGCACAGCTCCTTCAAGAATTTGGCATATCTTGGAATTTGCTTTATTGCATCCAACAGAGGTATGTTTACCTCTACTTTTCTAAACGTTTCCAAGATCTCTTTCTCTGCCTCTTCCATTTTTTTGTTGGAAACTGCTCTTGGAGGGAATGGAAGAGGGGGAATGTGTTGCTTCTGCAAATCAGAATTACCTGTGGAAGAAGATTCACCTGCACAGAAATTGTTAGGTAAATTTTTGTCATCACCTTTTTCTGGAATAGAGTGAAGTTTGGCAGGTTCATTTGCAGATGAGGAAGGTGCTACGGGTTGAGGTCCTTGACATTGCTTTCCCGACCTCAATGAAATGGCACTGACATTTTTGGGATTTTGGACAGCTTGAGAAGGCAGCTTGTCAGAATTCTGGGACTGTTGTTGATTCAATTGGGTAGCTAATTGTCCCATCTGATTGGTTAAGCTCTGAATGGAGGCTTTGGTCTCTTGCTGAAACTGCATGTTCTGCATAGTCATTTGCCTCACAAGTTCTTCGAGGGAAGGTTGTGGAGGGGCCTCAACTGTTGGCTGTTTCTGGGGTTGTTGCTGTTGTTGGATTGGTGGAGGAATGTATGGTCTGCTTGGGCCAGCAGCATTTTGGAAGGAAGGAGCAGGCTGCTGTTGTTGTTGTTGAGGGCTGGACCATCTGAGGTTAGGGTGATTCCTCCATCCAGGGTTGTATCTGTTGCTGGAAAGGTCATAATTGCTCTGCTGTGGTTGATTTTGCTGCTGAGGTTGAGGAGGTCTATTGTAAATATTTGCAGCATAAGCTTCAGGCTGCTCAATTGCTCCAGGTTGCTGCATGGAAGGGCAAAGGTCTGTATGGTGGTCAGCAGAGGAGCACAAACCACAAACCCTTGCGACAGGTACAGATTTCTGATTCAAGGCCAGCTGGATTACCAAGTTGACCAACGCATCCAGTTTTCCTTCAAGCTTCTTAGTTTCAGATGATGTAGATGGGTTTGTAGATACCTCATGCACTCCTCTAATGACTATGGCATCATTTCTGGCGCTAAACTACTGGGAGTTGGAGGCCATCTTCTCAATTAAATTTCTGGCTTCAGCAAGAGTCATGTCTCCAAGGGCTCCACCACTGGCAGCATCTATCATACTTCTTTCCATATTACTGAGTCCTTCATAAAAATATTGGAGAAGAAGCTGTTCTGAAATCTGATGGTGGGGGCAACTGGCACATAGTTTCTTAAATCTCTCCCAGTACTCATACAGGCTCTCTCCACTGAGTTGTCTAATACCTGAGATATCCTTCCTGATGGCTGTGGTCCTGGAAGCAGGGAAAATTTTTTCTAAGAATACTCTCTTAAGGTCATCCCAGCTCGTGATGGACCTTGGAGCAAGGTAATACAGCCAGTCCTTTGCCACTCCCTCTAATGAATGAGGAAAAGCCTTCAGAAATATGTGATCCTCTTGGACATCTAGGGGTTTCATGGTGGAGCAGACAATGTGAAATTCTTTCAAATGTTTGTGCGGGTCTTCACCTGCAAGGCCATGAAATTTTGGAAGCAAATGAATCAGTCCAGTTTTAAGAACATATGGGACATCCTCATCAGGGTATTGGATGCACAAGCTTTCATAGGTGAAATCAGGTGCAGCCATTTCCCTTAGAGTCCTCTCACGAGGTGGAGGTTGTGCCATGTTCTCAGAATGTGCAAAATCAGAATGCTCAGAATCAGAATGCTCAAAATTATAATGCTCAAGATCAGGATGTTCAAAATCACCAATAACAGAATGCACAGATTCACCAGTTATGGAATGCTCAGAATGATAAAAAGGTATAAAATGATGCCTAACTAATCTATGAAATGTCCTATCTATGTCAGGATCAAAGGGTTGTAAGTCAGATGGATTGCCTCTAGTCATACACTACATTCAGCATGCACACAACTAGTTGCCTTGTCATGTAAATAAAGGTGTAGGTTTGAACTACAGCTACCCTCAAATGATATCCAAATGACTTGAAATTTTGTGAGAAACCTTATAAAATGATGAGAAGATAGGACAAAAAATTTCAGACAAAAATTCAAAGTCTAACTATGAAAGCTAAAATTGGTAAGTTAAGAAAAATAAGTGAATAAAACTTGAAAAATAAAAAACTTTTGACAGAATCGCTTCTTTTGGACGATGGAAACCTCAGCCAGCCTATGGTAGGCTGCCATGGCGTAGGAAATTTTTTTCTAGCCCAAATGCATATATAATAATTCCGATTCTGATAACCGGAGCAAAAGTTATGGCCGTTTGAAGTTTTGACAAACACAAAATTTGCTAATTTTTTGGAACTTTCAAATATGACCAAACTAAAGGCTCTAGCTATTTTTCCCACAAAATATGGATTAAAAGAAGTTACCAAAAAAAAATTCAGCCAAAAATAACAACCCTAGCTACTAAAACAAAAAATCCCAAATAATTCAGCATGGGTGGTCGCTAAAATCCGTCTCTAATTGATTTCTACTACTACTCTGTTTTTCCGCAAGCTGATTTCTACTACTACTCTGTTTTCAAGCACAATCTTCACAGCAAAACACCCAAGACTGAAACAGGGGAAACGCTTAATGGGAAAACTGAAACAGAACACACATTAAACAAAATACCAGGACACTAAACAACACTAACACACATACTAACACAATACTAACTAGCTATTATGAACCTTTGGACACTGCTCCCCGGCAACGGCGCCAAATTTGATCGAGGCCGTACCCGAATCAAATAAACATGAAAATGCAATAACTAGGAAGTGATCCTAGGTCGTTTCCCAACGAGCAGTGACAAGCCAAATGTTCATAATATACTTGCAGTAACAGTAACGATGGGGGGGGGGGGGGGTTGGTTGTTTGGTAATTAAAGAGCAGAACAAATAAAATGGAATACGAAACTACTAATATTAAAAACGGGTTGTTTCCTCTGATTCAGAAGCCACTCTCTTATCCTGGGTTATGGAGAATTCGTCCCTAACAGTCAACCACTTAATCCAACCCTATTTCAATTTACTAAGCGAAAATCAACTTAGGGTTTTCAATACGTGATTAGGCACCACATACACCAGTTAGCCCTTCGTCCATTAAGCATGAACGCAAGTTAGGCTCAGAGGCAATTAATCGAACACGAAGCGTGCACTGATTAATATTCACGAAATTGGGATAACTGGTGAAGGGAAAACTGCCAGGAAACCACATTACAAACGAAACCTCAAAGAGAGTTGGGCTTCGTCCTCAAAAGGAAACAACACCAGAAAATCTAGCCTTCCATGGATTCAAACAGAAAACGCAAATGAAACATGAAGCAGAAACGTAAATGAACAAGCACGTAAATGAACAGAAACGTAAATGAAAGTAGAAGAAGAAGCAAGAATGAACTCGTAATTAGAAGCAGAAAATGGAAATTTGCATTAAGAACGAAAACTGTAACAAGGGAACAGAAAAACGTGAAAACCTAAAACCAAAGCTCTGAATAATGAAAATAGCATAGCAAAATAGAATGCCCGGCACGAATCCCAAGGCAGCTATTTAAAAAGAGTCACTCAAAGTCATTGGGCCCTATTATAATACTCTGGCCCAAAACGAAATAAACACTGAACAACATAAAATAAAATTGCGAAATTTCCTAATTAGAAATTAACTAAGGTAAGCGCTGCTTTATTTGCTCTCTTCAAGTCCACAACCAAAATCCGGATTAAGCCCAATGTTTCATTAATTCCTGAAATTAGATTAAAAACATCAAATTAGCTAAATGAGCCCAAATAATAAAACTGCCTAATTAATTGACAATTAAGACCAATCAATAATTAAAATGGTGCAAAAAGGGTTTAGAAAATAGAAGAAAATGATGGCACATCACCCACAATCATGTCCATCCTCTGAATTATTCTATAAATCAACTTGGCCCTATCCTCTGAATTATTCTATAAATCAACTTGGCCCTATCCAGAGTGATATTTGATGTGTGTGAGGTAGGGACCAAGTTTGAGAAAGAAAGCACGCTGCACGTCTGAGCAATGGTAGTCAGGCTCTTTCTGAGGATCTTCAATGACAAGCCATCAGCATTAAGCTCAAATCCCCTCCCTGGGATACAGAGCTTGGCTGCCAATTCCTGAGGATCAGGCATCAGGAGTGCGAACATGGAATAAGTAGATAGTGTTCCCCCCTCCTCAATGATCACAGGGGTCTTCAAGAATGTGTTGAGGGCGTCTTCATCAAACTTCACTAGATGGCCTCTGACCCTCACCTGTTTTGGTAATTTATCCTCTGGATCATAGAGGTTAGCATAAAATTCTTTTACAATGGCAACATCAATGCTACCTTCAACAAAGCTGGTCAACTCTTCATGCCAATTTCTTCTCTCAAGCTCTTCTTTGAAATCATCGAACTCAGTGTGGTATATCACCACATTTCTCTCTGTAAGTATCTTTCTAGGCACCACTATTTGTAAGTATTTGGCCCAATCTTTCAGTGGTACAAAATCAGATGTTGCAAAATTCATTTCTAATAAAAATGGTTACAAAAAGGCTTGATACAATAGTTCCAATTATTCCTCTATGTCTGTGTACCTTTCCCAAGCCTCTGGAGAAGTGAACCTTGATCTGTCATATCGGACCTGGGAAGGTGTGGCAGGTGCCTTTCTTTTCTTTGATACCAAAAACTGGATTAGGCGCTTAGCGCAGCATGCTGGGCTTAGCACACCTTATGCAAATTTACTCATGGTCTAAGCACGACAGACATGTGCTTAGCCTGAAGACACAATTTTTTTTTCTGTAGATTAGGCTTAGCGCAGCATGCTGGGCTTTGCCTAAATCTACAATTTTTAAAACAGTAGAGGACTTGAGCTTAGCGCAGCAAGGCCCGCTTAGCTCAGCCTCACCAGAATGACACTCGGGCTTAGCATGATTACAAAAGTTTAAAAATAGTAAGAGAGTCGAGCTTAGCGCAGTAGGGTGCGATTGGCTCAACCTCCATGAAACATAACAAGGGCTTAGTTTAGCAAGCTGCGCTTAGCCTTATTCAAAGGTTGAAAAACAGAAGCAAAGTAGTGCTTAGCCTGATAGGTCAGGCTTAGCGCTGATCCAAAATTTTTTAAAAAATCTAAGTGTCTGAAACACTAGTGACGCTTAGCGCACAGACGCGCTTAGCATACTCATCGTTGAAACTCATCAGAAGGATGAACGCGCTTACCGCGACACGGTCGGGCTTAGTGCAATCATCTGGAACTCCAAAAAAAAAAATTTAACAGCTACGATGAACAAGCTAAGCGTAGCAGGCACACTTAGTGCGTTCATCGTGATTTGCAACAGAAACACAGGGGTTTTCACCCCTTTTTCAAGCATTGCCCCTAAGGGGCTCTAAAACCTAACCTAAATCCTAAAATAGCAAACCCTAAAGCTAGAAACCCTAGCCTAAAAAGCAATGCAAGCTAACAAAGCAAGAAATCTTCTATCCTAAGGTTCAAAACATGAAAATGAAAATGAAAATGAAGCACTACTTATTTGGATTATGATGGAATGCAAGATGAGAGCAAAAAAAGCAGGAATAACTTGAAGCACAGGCAACAAAATGCACAAAAGCACGAATGTGGGCACAAGCACAAGGGAGTGAAGGCTTTGAAGTGTAAATGGTAACTGCTATTGGAAGTTGTATTCTATTTTAGCATTTTCATTTGGCGTGCTTAGCACATAGCTACGCTTAACGTGCCAACATGACATTTGAGTTTAAAGCCCATGAGCTTAGCCTAACCTCGTGCTAAGCTCAACTTGAAGTTTCAAATTCCAGAGAGGATCTAGGGCTTAGCACCACAGGCTGCGCTTAGCGCTTTCTGCAACACAAATTTTTTTTGCAATATGTGCTTAGCCTAAGATGTAAGGCTTAGCGCACAATCAAGCTTCAACTTACAGAGAGTAGTTCAAACTTAGCACAACAAGCACGCTAAGTGCACTTCCAAGAATTTCAAAAACAGTAAGGGATTGGTGCTTAGCGCATCCTGCCCTAAGCCCAACTCGTGAAATTTCAATTCCAGAATGAATATGGGGCTTAGCCCAGGACAGCACGCTTAGCGCTGCTACAATAGATTTTTCCAGAGAATGAGTGGCGCTTAGCGCATCATCTCCGCTAAGCCCACTGCTTGAAGTTCAATTGCAGTGAAGATGTTGGGCTTAGTGTAGTGATGTGCGCTTAGCTGAACTATTCAGCCAACAAGCCAGGGGTTGAAGTGCTTAGCGCAAGCAAGCTCAGGCTTAGCATGTGAAGACATGGCGCTAAGCATAAAGGTTGCACTTAGCGGATGGACAATTGAAAAAAATTTCTAAGTCTTTTCTATCCATCTCTTCACTTAGGCTTAAAAACCCCCTTGTTCACTACTAAATAGGTTGATAAAATAATCACAATCACAAGCAACTATCCTAACTACATGCAAGAGATACAGAATGAAAAAGAGAAAAGGGAAAGAAAAGTTGGGTTGCCTCCAGTAAGCGCTCTTTTAATGTCATTAGCTTGATGCATCTTCTTGTTATCCTGGATTGAAGTGTAGAACAATGTTAAATCTTTCAATAGCTCCACCGTGATATTGCTTCAACCTTTGTCCGTTCACTACCCATGTCCTGTCAGGATCTTTAGAGTGAGGATAACAAAGCTCCACTGCTCCATATGGTTGGACTTTCTTGATGGTAAATGGTCCAGACCATTTCGATTTAAGCTTTCTTGGAAACAATTTATACAAAGCTTCACAAATGGTCCAGATCCATATGTCCTGTCTGGATCTTTAGAGTGAGGATCACAAAGCTTCACAAAGCAACACATGTTGTCTTGGCTGAAAGTCCTTCTTGAGCAGCTTTTCATCATGATACTTTTTGACCTTTTCTTTATACAACTTTGAAGATTCATAAGTTGTTAATCTCATCTCTTCCAAATCCAAAAGCTGGAGCCTCCTTTGTTCTCTAAATACGACTTCATCAAAGTTCAAAAACTTCAAGGCCTAATATACTTTATATTCCATCTCAACTGGTAAGTGACAAGACTTGCCATACACCATCTGAAATGGAGATAAGCCTATCGGAGTCTTGAATGTTGTTCTGTATGCCCATAAAGCATCATCTAATTTGATAGACCAGTCTTTTCTAGTAGAAGCTACAGTCTTCTCCAAAATCTTTTTCAATTCCCTGTTCGTTACTTCTGCTTTCCCATTGGTTTGGGGGTGATAAGGTGATGCTACTTTGTGTGTCACATTATATTGCTTCAACACCTTCTGTAGCTGATTATTGCAGAAGTGTGTGTCTCTATTGCTAATCAGAATTCTGGGCACCCCAAATCTTGAGAAAATGTTCTTCTTCAAAAAATTTACCACAATCTTAGCATCATTATGCGGGGTAGCCACTGCCTCAACCCATTTTGAGACATAGTCAACAACCACAAGTATATATTCATTGCCAAAAGACGAAGGGAAGGGACCTACAAAATCAATCCCCTAGCAATCGAATACCTCAACCTCCATAATATTCTTTAGAAGCATTTCATTTCTTCTTGATATACCCCCCATCCTCTGACATTGATCACAGTGTAGCACATGCTGGTGAGCATCTTTGAAAAGCGTGGGCCAAAAGAATCCAGATTGTAAAACCTTGGTCGTTGTCTTATCTCCACCATAATGGCCGCCACATGGAGAGTTGTGGTAATGCCATAATATGTTCTTGGCCTCTTCTTGTGTCACACATCTTCATAGGAGATTGTCAGCTCCTATCTTGAACAAGTGTGGTTCATCCCAGATATAGAATCGAGCATCATGTAGGAATTTCTTCCTCTGCTGCCAAGTTAAGTCCTTTGGGATGATTCCTGCAGCTTTAAAGTTGGCCATATCGGCAAACCAAGGTCTCTCACTCACCAAGAATAATGATTCATCAGGGAATTCATCTCTAACTTCAGCTTCTTTCAATGTGACTTCCTCATTCACCAATCTAGACAAATGGTCAGCTACAACATTTTCTGATCCCTTTTTATCCCAAATTACCAAATCAAATTCTTACAGTAGCAAGATCCATCTTATCAATCTGGGTTTGGAATCAGCCTTGTTGAGCAAATATTTAATAGCAGCATGATCAGTGTAGATGATAACTTTTGAGCCTACAAAATAAGATCTGAACTTTTCAAGTGCATAGACAATTGCCATCATTTCTTTTTCTATGGTAGCATAGTTCACCTGTGCATCATTTAGAACCTTGTTGGCGTAGTATATAGCATGAAAATTTTTTCCCTTCCTTTGTCCAAGCACTACACCTACGGCATAGTCACTCGCATCACACATCAACTCAAATTGTTGTCCCCAATCTAGTGCTGTAATTACTGGAGCAGACACTAATCTGGTTTTCAGATCATTAAATGCTTCCATGCACTCTTCATTGAACACAAAAGCAACATCTTTATTCAACAGATTGCTAAGTGGTTTGGTGACTTTTGAGAAATCTTTTATGAATCGCCTATAGAACCCTGCATGTCCTAAGAAACTTCTCACTCCCTTGACATTCATTGGAGGAGGAAGTTTCTCAATTGCATCAATCTTTGCCTTGTCCACCTCTATTCCCCTTACTGAAATTTTATGCCCCAACACTATTCCTTCTTGAACCATGAAATGACATTTCTCCCAAATTGAGAACTAGATTGGACTTTTCACATCTCTGTAATACTCTTTCAAGATTTGATAGCCACCCAACAAAAGATGTCCCAAAAATAGAGAAATCGTCCATGAAAACTTCAATGCATTTTTCCACCATATCAAAAAAAATTGCCATCATACACCTCTGAAATGTTGTTGGGGCATTGCATAGACCAAAAGGCATGCGCCGATGTGCGAATACACCAAAAGGGCAGGTGAAAGCAGTCTTCTCTTGATCTTTGGGATCTACAACAATTTGATTATAGCCAGAATACCCATCCAGAAAACAATAATAGGATTGCCCTGCGAGTCTTTCAAGCATCTGGTCCATGAAAGGAAGTGGATAATGGTCCTTT
Organism: Glycine soja; assembly: GCF_004193775.1. Classification (NCBI taxonomy): domain Eukaryota; kingdom Viridiplantae; phylum Streptophyta; class Magnoliopsida; order Fabales; family Fabaceae; genus Glycine; species Glycine soja. Next base: position 13,654,628 of record NC_041004.1, on the reverse strand, counting down.
TGAGAGGCATCATTCAGCTTCCGATAGTCAATGCACATTCTCCACCCCGTGACAGTCCTTGTGGAGATTAACTCATATTTATCATTTGTAATGATTGTCATACCTCCTTTCTTAGGGACAACTTGCACAGGGCTAACCCATGCACTATCCGAGATGGGATAAATAAGGCCTGCTTCCAACAACTTAAGCACCTCCTTACGCACCTCTTCTTTCATGATTGGGTTCAGTCTTCTTTGAAGCTGTCTCACTGGTTTATAATCAGCTTCCATATTGATTTTGTGCATGCAATAAGATGGACTAATTCCTTTCAAGTCAGATATGTGCCATCCAATTGCAACTTTGTGTCTCTGCAAAATCTACACTAGCTGATCTTCTTCTGTTTTCTTCAACGAGCTGCTAATAATCACTGGTTAGGAGTCATTGTCTTCCAAGAATACATACTTCCAATGTTCAAGCAAGGTCTTCAATTCAACTTTTGGTTTTTCTATTTGCCCACCATTCTTCAATTCTTCAAATGCAGTATGTCCCTCAAAATTTTCTCCTGCATCATCCAACTCTTTAATACAAGTATGCACTTCATGTTCCTCCTCTTTAGTCAGACATTCTACATGATTAATCAATGTTTTTTTCCAATGGAGAGTGCAATACCATGGTTGTAGCAGCTAATTCTATTTCTTGTTCTACCTTGTCCAGATCAAAGCAAGTTTTCTTATCATTTGGATGCTTCATTGCTTCAAATAAGTCGAATGAGACTTTCTGATCCTCCACACCCAATTCTAACTTGCCTTTCCCCATATCTACTATACAGCAGGCCGTGGACATGAAAGGACGTCCCAAGATTATGGGAATGTCAAGATCCTCCTCTATATCCATAACCACAAAATCTACAGGGAATACAAGCTGCTTGACCTGAATCAACACATCCTCAATCACTCCATATGGTCTAGCAATGGAGCTATCTGCCAACTAGAGGGTCATGTGTGTGGGCATTATCTCTATCTCTCCAAGTCGTCGGCACATGGAGAGAGGCATTAAATTGATACTAGCTCCCAAGTCTATGAGAGCTTTACCCACAACAACCTCGCCAATGGAACACAATATAGTGACACTTCCAGGATCTTTGTGCTTCTGGGGAAGGATGCGTTGAATGACCGCACTACAGTTACCTTCCACTATAATAGTATCACTATGTATGTACCGGTTCTTCTTGGTCAACATGTCTTTTAAAAATTTGGCAAAGAGGGGCATTTGTTGGAGAGCTTCTCCAAAAGGCAATATGATCTCCAGCTTCTTGAAGATGTCAAGAAATCTGGCTAAGTGTCACTCTTTACCCTTCTTAGAAGGTACCAATGGATATGGTACTTCCTTGCCTTCAGCTAAAGTAATATCTCTCTCTTTCTCTCTTGAAACCTCACTCTTGCTCCTCTTTCTTTCCTTAAGCTTCTCTTTTTCTTTTTCCATTTTTCGATTTTTTTCTTTTTCTTTTTGTTTTTCTTTGTCTCCCTTCATCTTTATTTTGTGGAAGCAAAGCTTTCCAAGTTTATTTTGATGATGCCAAAGACTCAAGTCAAGAATCAAGAGTCAAGCAAGTTTCAAGAATCAAAGAGCCGTTCAATCAAAGTAAGTTTCAAGAATCAAAGAGTCATTCAATCAAGAATCAAGATTCAAGTAAAGAATCAAGAGAAGACTCAATTAAGATAAGTATTAAAAGTGTTTTTCAAAATATTGAATAACACAATTTTGTTCAAGATATTTTTTCAAAGAAAAATCTTTTACCAAGAGTTATACTCTCTGGTAATCGATTATCAGAAGGCAGTAATCAATTACCAATAGCCAACATTCTTTTCAAACTGATTTACAAAGCTGTAATCGATTACCATAATCATGTAATCGATTACCAATGTTTCAAAACATTAGATTTCAAATTTCAAGAGTCACAACATGTGATAAAACAGTTTCAAACTTGTGTAGTCAATTACACAATACTTGTAATCGATTACTAGTGTTTCTAAACGTTTTAGTTTTCAAATTTAAACATGAAGAGTCACATCTGTTGATGTGTAATCGATTACACTACAATGGTAATCGATTACCAGTGACTTATTTTGAAAATTAAATTACCAAAAGTCACAATTCTTAAAGTGACTAGTTTCTGAAGATTTTTTAAAGAGTCACAACTTTTAACTAGTTTTCAAAAAGAGTCACAACTTTTAAAGTGACTAGTTTTCAAAAGAGTCACAAATTTTAAGTGACTAGTTTTAAAGAAATTTCCAAGAGTCACAAACTTTAACTTGAGTCATCCAATGACTATAAATATGTGACCATGGCGCAAATTTTAATAAGATTGATTCCTTTCATTCAAACTCAGATTTTTTGATTCATTTCTCATGATCTTTCTAAGAGTTTTTGTTCAATACTTTCTTTGTCAAGAAAAGTTCATTGACCAAAAACTTGTGTTATTCTTCTTCATCATTCCTTCTTCCTCTTGCCAAAAGAATTGAAAGAGCTAACCGTCTGAGAATTATTTTGATTCCTTCCTTCTCACTCTTGCCAAAAGAATTCAAAGGACTAACCGCTTGAGAATTCTTTTGATTCTTCCTTCTCCCTTTTGCCAAAAGAATTCAAAGGACTATCCGCCTGAGAATTCTTTTGATTCTTCCTCCTCCCTTTGAAGAAAAGATTTCAAAGGACTAAACGCTTGAGATATCTTTTGTTTCCCCTTACAAAGATTCAAGGGACTAACTGCCTAAGAATTCCTTGTCTTAACACATTGGAGCGTACATCTACTTGGGTTGTAGTACTAAGAACAGTAGAGGGTACATCTCTTGTGGATCAGTTCAAGTGGAGCGTACATCTACTTGGTGTTACATTGAGCACAAAGAAGGGGACATCCTTTGGGGCTCATTGCTTGTAAAGGATTTTACAAGGTTAAAGGAAATCTCAAGAATCGGTGGTTGCTTGGGGACTGGATGTAGGCAAGGGTTCTTGCCGAACCAGTATAAAAACTTGTGTTTGTTTTCTTCTTCCCTACACTCTTTACTTTTCCGCTGTGCAATTTTTATTTCCGCTTTACTTTTGTCTAAGTTATTGTTTCTATTATTTACTTTCTCATAACTTAGTAGTAAAGCCAAATTGAATCTAGTAATATTAAGAAGGATAAATTTTTAATTAGTCAGGACACATTAACAAAAGGCCACTTGATCCTACAAGTGGTATCAGAGCGGATTTCTTGAGAAAAGTTTCACAACTTCAAGATTCGTTGCCTCCTCAAATTCTCTGTTTCCCAAAAGAAACTCCATCCATAAGCCACTTATCTTTAATGGTGAGGGTTACGACTACTGGAAAACCCGAATGCAAATCTTTATTGAAGCCATAGACTACAATATTTGGGAAGCCATAGAAATAAGACCTTTTGTTCCCTCTATAGTAGATGGAAGCACATCAACAGGCACAACAATAGAAAAACCTAGAGATAAATGGTCACAAGAAGATAGAAGAAGAGTTCAATACAATCTTAAAGCCAAAAATATTATTACTTCTGCCCTAGGAATAGATGAATATTTTAGAATCTCAAACTGCACAAGTGCCAAGGAGATGTGGGACACTCTTCAACTCACACATGAAGGCATAAATGATGTTAAGAGATCTAGGATTAATATACTGACCCATAAATATGAACTTTTTAGGATGAACACAAATGAGAACATCCAAAGCATGGAGAAAAGATTCACACACATAGTTAATCACCTTTCCTCCTTAGGAAAAACCTTTCCTAATGAAGATTTAATTAATAAAGTTTTGAGATGTTTAAGTAGGGAATGACAGCCCAAGGTAACTGCCATTTCTGAAAGTAAAGATCTTTCTTCTATGTCTCTTGCCATTCTTTTTGGCAAACTAATGGAACTTCAACGTCTCAACCAAAATGAAGAGACCGACAAAAGTAAAAGAAGCATAGCACTCAATGCCTCCTCCTCAATGCAAGAAGAAGAAGAAGAAGAAGAAGAATCTAATGATGAAGAGGACTTCTCACTCATTGTGAAGAAGTTTCATAAATTCGTTAAAAATAGAAGAATTGAGAGATGCCATAACTTCAACAATGGGAAGAGATCTCAAGAAGGTTCCCCAACACTTAAATGCTATAAGTGTTATCGACCCGGTCACATAAAGGCACATTGCCCCACAAATGAATCATGGCCAGAGAAGAATGAGAAAAAAAGCCATGAAGAAAGAAGATCCAAGAAGGCATATATTGCATGGGATGACAATGACTCATCTGATGGTTTGGAGAAGGAGATCAACCTTCTATCCAAGGACCATGAGAGCAATAAGAACATCTCTCAATAAGATTAAGCAAAACGCAAAAGTCTGACTTCCATCTTTGAAGATCTAGGCACTTAAATCATGAAAAAGGTAGCATCAAAACCATTTAAGTTGGTTGAAACTTTCCTTTCAATTAACTTGTTTATATGAAGACTAACAAAATTTTATTGGTTTGTCTTGGTTGATTGCTATTGTGAGTTTGTGCTTATATGTTTGATTGAGTTATTTTTCTTTCTCAAAGCATGAAGTTTATTTTTAAAACAAATATTTGATGATGTCTATAATTCTTGCATGATTTTTAATATGATATGTAAATTACTTGCTTAAGAGCCATTCATGAAGTTTTTCAAAAATCCATTATGTTATTTATATTTATTTTCATATAAGAGCTTTCATATATAAAGTATTTTGATTCCCTTCCAAATCTATTCACCTTAAGAGTCATTTAGCACTTAGTTCTGCTAAAATGCTCTCTGGTAATCGATTACCACAATGTGTAATCGATTGCAGCGAGTCAGGCTAAGTGTAATTGATTACCAAAAGATGTAATCGATTACAATGCATCCTTGCTGCTTATAAATTCAAATTTTAGAATTCACGAACCACCACCTTCATCTCTTGCGCGAAACCCTTGTTCCCAATTTTTCTTTCTGCCATAACTCACTCATTTCTTATCCAAGTCACGTCCCACAAAGTCCAAAATTCATCTTTTTTCATCCTCTTTCATTTCAATCGATTGAAATTTTCAATAACTCTCTCAAATGGCGGAACCATCGAAGAAGCACAAGGGTTCTTCGAGTAGAAGCCAACGGCACTCTGAGGCTCAGGATACTCCGATTCCTTCCTCCATTTCCTCCTCCTGTTGTTCTCATTGGAAGAAAAATGTACCCGGTACACAAATCTCTTCTCCTCTCGTTCTATTATTGACCCTAAGATCATAGTATGGATTTCTTTTCTGATGAGAGTTTTGAATGCATTCAAGCATTTCAGAACTCAAATCTTATTCCTTTTATGTCTTTAAAACTGCCTATGTATTCTGAATTGGTAAAAGCCATTTATTCTAACCTTGAAATTCAAGAAAGTACCTTGATTTTTGAGGTCTTTGGGATAAAAATGGTCATTGACCAATCCCTTTTTTATGAATTGACCCAATTGTCTAGTGATGGTGTACCATTTGAAGGTGCACTGGATGATGATTGGAAATTTGATTTTTCTATGCATGATGCCCGCCGGTTGGTTTGCACCAACCAAGCGAATATGACCGGAAGGCTACTTGCTGGTTCATTGGCTCTTGAAAGCCGCATCCTCCATTATCTAATTGTTCGTATCTTACTCCCTAGATCTTCAAACCTTGCATAGGTTTTTGAAGAAGATCTAATAGTCATGTGGGTCTTTCATACCGGCTGACAAATTGATTGGGCACATCTAGTCCGGTATCACATGCATAAGGCATTGCGATTAAATGCTCCTTTGCCCTATCCTCACTTAGTTATCTTGTTCCTTCAACATTTTAACATCCCTCTTGATTCTGAACCTTATGTTCCAATCAAGAGATCTATCTTGATCGGTGCTGTTGTGGTTGCCTCCTTTGATTACCGCAAAGAGTGTGATGGCTCTTGGGTAAAAAAGGGTGCTCAACCAAATGATGATGAAGGACACTTACCGGTTGAAGAGGACTTTTCTCTCCTTCAGAGTATTTTGGACAGGTTTGATGGACTTCAAACCTATGTTGGTGAGAGGTTTAACTCCTTGGAACGTCAAGTGGACACATGATTCGAGGACATGAACTCAAGGATTGAAAAGGTTGAAGAAGATGTCACCTTCATTCATGACTGCTTTGATTTACCTCCACCACCACCATCAATTTAAACATTACTATTATTATTAGTATTTTGATTTCTAGCTGTGTATTTGGCTATGTTTTGATACACTTATTAGTATATTACTTTCTAAATTAGTTGTTTTTATTTGGTTATCTTGGATGACTTTCTAATTATCTGACATTTTATTATAGTTTATGGATGAATTATTATCTTCCTTGCTTAGTTTATGTATGATTTTATTTTACGCACTTTGGCTTTTTGATGTTGCCAAAGGGGGAGAGAAAATGGGTATTTTAGAAATCAAGATATTATATTTTCAAAGCTTTAAAATTAAGCATAAATTCAAAAAGATAGTGGGAGAAAGAGATGAGTGAACGATAGAACAAAACTTGCATGTATTCTCTTGATTTCAAGATTGTCATCATCAAAAAGGGGGAGATTGTGGAAGCAAAGCTTTCCAAGTTTATTTTGATGATGCTAAAGACTAAATTCAAGAATCAAGAGTCAAGCAAGTTTCAAGAATCAAAGAATCGTTCAATCAAAGCAAGTTTCAAGAATCAAAGAGTCATTCAATCAAGAATCAAGATTCAGGTAAAGAATCAAGAGAAAACTCAATTAAGATAAGTATTAAAAGTGTTTTTCAAAATATTGAATAACACAATTTTGTTCAAGATATTTTTTCAAAGAAAAATCTTTTACCAAGAGTTATACTCTCTGGTAATCGATTACCAGAAGGCAGTAATCAATTACCAGTAGCCAACATTCTTTTCAAACTGATTTACAAAGCTGTAATCGATTACCATAATCATGTAATCGATTACCAATGTTTTAAAACATTAGATTTCAAATTTCAAGAGTCACAACGTGAGATAAAACAGTTTCAAACTTGTGTAGTCGATTACACAATACTTGTAATCGATTACTGGTGTTTCTAAACATTTTAGTTTTCAAATTTAAACATGAAGAGTCACATCTGTTGATGTGTAATCGATTACACTACAATGGTAATCGATTACCAGTGACTTATTTTGAAAATTAAATTACCAAAAGTCACAACTTTTAAAGTGACTACTTTTCAAAAGAGTCACAACTTTTAAGTGACTAGTTTTAAAGAAATTGCCAAGAGTCACAAACTTTAACTTGAGTCATCCAATGACTATAAATATGTGACCATGGCACAAATTTTAATAAGACTGATTCCTTTCATTCAAACTCAGATTTTTTGATTCATTTCGGATAATCTTTCTAAGAGTTTTTTTTCAATACTTTCTTTTTCAAGAAAAGTTTATTGACCAAAAACTTATGCTATTCTTCTTCTTCATTCCTCTCTTGCCAAAAGAATTCAAAGAACTAACCGTCTGAGAATTCTTTTGATTCTTTACTTCTCCCTCTTGCCAAAAGAATTCAAAGGACTAACCGCCTGAGAATTCTTTTGATTCTTCCTTCTCCCTCTTGCCAAAAGAATTCAAAGGACTAACCGCCTGAGAATTATTTTGATTCTTCCTCCTCCCTCTGAACAAAAGATTTCAAAGGACTAAACGTTGGAGATATCTTTTGTTTCCCCTTACAAAGATTCAAGGGACTAACCACCTAAGAATTATTTGTCTTAACATATTGGAGCGTACATCCTTTGTGGTACAAGTAGAGCGTACTTCTACTTGGGTTATAATACTGAAAACAGTAGAGGGTACATCTCTTGTGGATCAGTTCAAGTGGAGCGTACATCCACTTGGTGTTACATTGAGCACAAAGGAGGAGACATCCTTTGGGGCTCATTGCTTGAAAAGGATTTTACAAGGTTAAAGGAAATCTCAAGAACCGGTGGTTGCTTGGGGACTGGATGTAGGCACGGGTTGTTGTCGAACCAAACAAAAACTTGTGTTTGTTTTCTTCTTCCCTACACTCTTTACTTTTCCACTGTGCACTTTTTATTACCGCTGTACTTTTGTCTAAGTTATTGTTTCTGTTCTCTACTTTCTCATAACTTATTAGTAAAGCCAAATTGAATCTAGTAATATTAAGAAGGATAAATTTTTAATTAGTCAAGACACATTAATAATTAATTCAACCCCCCCCCCCTTCTTAATTATTTCGAGGCCACTTGATCGAACATATTTCTATTTCACTCTCTTTTATTTGGGTCTTTCTCTCCTGGTCATCTTCACCTTCCAAAATCTCCTCAAGTTCAACAAAGTCTAAAATGGGTTGAAGTGCCGGCTCAGCTGCCGACTGTTGTTTATATCCCTCCACCTTCTCTTCAGCTCTACCTTCATCAGCCTGAATTGCCATTCTGCTCCTTGTCATTACAGCTTTACATTCTTCCTTCAGATTCTTCACAGTATTTACAGTAAAGCTGCTTGACGGCCTATCCGCCAATTGCTTTGTGAGCTGGCCCACTTGGACCTCCAAATTCTTAATGGAGGACTCCATGCTCTTCTAGTTAGACATTGAAACCTACATAAACTGAGCTAGAGTCTCTTCCAGCTTCATGGTACGCTTATAGAGACTAGGCCCTTGTTGTTGTGGCCTGTTAGATGGACCACCCTGGTCTTTGTTGAACTAGTTTCCAGGGTGATTCCTCCATTGTCCCTGCTATGAATTATATGGCTGGCCATGCTGAAATCCGGAATATCCACCTGCATTGAAATTTTGTCATGGTTGGTTCCCCATATAATTGACTTCATGAACTGGTTCTTCATTGGGGCAACAACAACCAGAATTGTGAGCTCCACCACAGATAGCACACCCTACAACCTGCAAAACAGTAGATGGTAAAGATTGTGCAGAATGTATTTAAGTTGGCAACTTACTTAGTGTTTCAGTCAATGCTTCCAATTGCTTGGACAACAACTTGTTCTGTGCCAACAATGCATCTTGCGATGTAAGTTCCAGAAGACTTTTCTTTGTTGGTATGTGGGCTCTATGTCTGAGAATAGCAATGTCACTTGCAGCCATATTTTCAATAAGATCCATGGCTTCTTCGGGGGTCTTCAACTTTATTTTCCCCCTAGCAGAAGCATCTAATAGCTGCTTGGACTGTGGCCTTAACCCATCAATAAAAATGTTGAGCTGAATCGGTTCTGAGAATCCGTGAGTCGGTGTCTTTCTCAATAGACCACAGAATCTTTCTAAGGCCTCACTTAGGGATTCATCTAGAAATTGGTGAAAAGAAGAGATGGTTGTTTTTCCTTCTGCAGTCTTAGACTCTAGGAAATACTTCTTCAAAAATTTCTCAACCACTTCATCCCAAGTCTTAAGACTGTTGCCTTTGAACGAGTGAAGCCACCTCTTAGCTTCTCCTGACAATGAGAATGAAAACAATCTCAATCGAATTACATCTTCAGGCATACCAGCCAATCAAATAGTATTGCATATTTCAATGTAAGTGGCCAGGTGTGCGTATGAGTCTTCATTTGGTAGACCATGACACAGATTATTTTGAATCAGTTGTATCAAAGAAGGAGGATATGTGATTGTTTGTATCTGAACCTCTAGCCGCACTATACTGGAAAAGAATTGTGGCACAATGGAACCTGAGTAATCTTCTAGGGTCACTCTTCTTGGCTCTTCAGCCATAATAACTTCTTCAATTAAATCTGTATGAGATTGTCCTAGAATAGGAAAGCTAGAAGATGCCTCTGAAGATCGTAGTTCTTCTCCTGGAGTTGCTGCTGCTTCTAAGTCCTGCAATAATTTTCTAATTCTGTTTGCATTAATCTCCAAATCGATGGGGATCAAATCACCTGCAGTAGATCTTCTTTGCATACAAGACAAATAGAACAGCAATTATCCAGTTCAAAAGAACAATGAATTTGTACAGTAACTAAAATATGAACAAAAAGAATCAATGAATCAAAGAGAAAAATATAAAGATGCTATAAAACTGAACTGAACTCTTCTAATGAATTAAGTTCCTTGGCAACGGCGCCATAAATACTTTGTTGAATTTTCCATATGGTTTCTTTTTCTCCAATTTTTAACAAATATATTCAAGGGAAATGAAATACCGAAAAGCGCACCGGGTCGTCAAGTATTTAAAATTAAAACGGAGTGATCCGAGTATCAAACTCAGGGAACTTGCTTATTAGACAGAGTTTTATTCAGAAGTAAGGCATTTTTGGAACAAACATTGATAATTGATGGTTAAAAATAGAAATAAACTAATTCTATGGTAAAAACAGTAAATGCAAGTAACAAAAAGTTGACAGCAATAGGTAAAAAGCATTGGGTCTTTCTAACAAACAAGTTGATGCATATGAGGATATTTCTCTAATTAATCATGTTCTTGTGTTCTATGCTATAGCCTAAAGTACTAAACCTCGATCCCTCATAAGTTTAGACTAATTTAACCTAAGCTTCCTTCACAGATCCCTCTTGTAAGACTAGGCTTAACTTAAACAGCATTATCATCACAGCATATTCAGAAAACCAAAACCCCACAATCCATCCCTGGTAATGTAGTTATTTAGTCCCGCTTCTATCAAGTTCTAAGGCAATAGTACATGTGCCAATGCTAAAGTCACCTAACAGTACACACAAATGGGTGATCAGACCAAGAACATGCAGTAATTTAGCATTGAAAGATAATTACATCAATTGTTCCTTAGAAATCTCCAACTAGGGTTTTTAGTCAGCCATACACAAATCCTAACACAAATGAGGTAGAGAGTGCAGAATAATTGTTGCTTACACAAGAAGGGGGATCCCTCCTCCTCTTCTTGGCACCTCACAATCACTTTAACACTCACTAATCTCTCTAAAAATGTAGAACCCTAGGCTTCTCTGCACAACTACTCCTCTTTGCTGCCTTCAGATTACTATTATCGAAGTCTATGCAAAAATATGCAGCTCTGGTCTCTCAAAATTGTCACCCTAATTCTGACAATTCAGGCTTAAATAGGCTCTGAAATCGTGACGTCGCACTTAGCACCACCCTCACGCTTAGCGCGAGTAAGTGGATTTGGGCTTGGCACCAGTCGTGCACTGAGCCTAGCTAAAGACAAATGTCTCGCTTAGCGGGTTGATCTCACGCTTAGCGTGCGGCCTTGATTCTTGTGCTCTGCCAGATTCCCTTGTCATGCTAAGTGCGCTGAAGCTGCGCTTAGCAGTGGATGCGCGCTGAGCCCATAGGGTCCACTTAGCATGACTTCTCCTTTTAGCACTTCAAGATTTTGACCTCTTTTGACTTGAAGTTGTATAGATTTTCTCATTAAATCACATGGGAGATACTCTAAAGACAGCTATTCAAACAAAACAAGATTTATATACAAATTCCTACAAAATAACTATAAATTGGATAACTATACAAGTTTTAGAAAATGTTTTCTATACAAAAGTTAATCGTATAAGACCACTTACAAGCTGCAAAACCTATCCAAGAGAGACAATGAGTCATTCAAAGAGTATGCTCAGAGGTGGCGAGACCTGGCAGCTCAGGTAGTGCCCCCTATGGCAGAAAGAGAGATGATCACGATGATAATGGACACGTTGCCGGTGTTCTATTATGAAAAGATGGTGGGATATATCCCAGAAAAGAAACCAGTCCAATTCACCCCAATTCCAATGTCGTACACTAACCTGCTACCATACTTTCTTGATAACCAAATGGTAGTAGTAAGCTCAAGAAAGATTTATCAACCTCCATTTCCTTGATGGTATAATCCCAACGTTACATGTTCCTATCATGGTGGTGTCTAAGAACACTCCATTGAACAGTGTGTGGATTTTCAAGAGGATAGTCCCAACATTAGAACTAATCCCCTTGCAAATCATGGAAGCTCATTTGTGAACACTATTGAAAAAGGGGAGTTTCGAGAGTTAAAGAAAGTAGAGGATGTGACGACCCCAAAGAGATTCAATTTGGGGGCATTACGCAAGGCAAGTATGGTTGAATACGATGGTAATGAGGGGGATCAGTTCCCACTACATCCAGGGGATTTTAGTTTCATGATGTAGAAATATGCCCAGTGTCCAAGGAGTTGTTGCAAGGGTTGATAAATGAGGGTCGAATTGAAATTGGCCACATAAGGAAGGAGAAAGGTGAGGTATTTATGCAATTGAGTGACACCAACCTAAATAAGCATAGACCTTTGGTAATTCATTTTACTAGAGATGTTACCACTCACATGCCTCAAGGTTTCCAGCTCGTTGTGGTGAGGACACCATCACCATTCCCTTATGAGAGTAACAAGGCAGTGCCATGGAGGTACAATGTAAGGGTGTTCGATGAAGGGCATGACATATCTGTCATGCATGTTTGGTCTAGCATGCCGACTGCTAAAGTCACAAATATTTTTGGCATGAGTGGCATGACTCATAGTGGATGTGTTTTTACTCCTTTTGAGCTACTGGCAGGGTCGAAAGAAAAAGGAAAAGTGAAGGAGAATGTGATTGAAAGGGAGAAAATGGGCCCTGTAATAAACAACGAGACCCTTATCGAAAAGCCTACAGAGAAAGAGGAGAATAATGGAAGAAGGAAATATCTCCTGAGGAAGCAACATAATTCCTAAAAATCATTCAGCAGAGTGAATTCAAAGTGAACGAACAATTGAATAAAATGCCAGCCAATATCTCTTTATTGGGGCTGCTCATGCATTCTAAGCCTCATAGGAAGTTGTTGATGAAAATCCTAAATGAGGCACACGTAGCACATGACATCTCGGTGGAGAAGTTTGGGGGAATAATCAACAATATCACTGCAAGCAATTACTTGACTTTTACTGATGAAGAGATGCCAATTGAGGGTAGGGGACACAACAATGCTTTGCACGTGTTTGTCAAGTGCATGGACCATATAGTAGCTAAGGTGCTCATTGACAATGGCTCTTCTTTTAATGTCATGCCCAAGACGATGTTAGATAAGTTTCCATTTAATGCATCATATATGAGACCAAGCTCCATGGTGGTGAGAGCTTTTGATTGCAGCCGACGTGATGTGAGAGGGGAGATCGATCTCCTAATTCAGATTGGCCCATACACATGTCAGATAACTTTCCAAGTCATGGACGTAAATCCTGCCTACAATTGCTTATTAGGTCAGCCCTGAATCCATTATGTTGAGGTAGGAGGCCAGCTCATCATAGTCTCTGGAGAGGAGGATATATTGGTTAGCTGGTTGTCTGCTACTCCTGATGTTGAGGAAGCAGAGGAATCTCTTGAAATAGCTTTTCAAGCGTTAGAGGTCATGGACAATGCCTATGTGGAGTCATTCCCAATATAGTCAAGACTGTCTAAGGCCTCTATGATGGTGGCTCGGATTACATTAAGGGATGGATATGAGCTCAGGATTGCGTTGGGTCGAAATGGTGATGGCATGGTGACTTTGCTGGAAATTGCCAAAAATCGTGGGAGGTTTGGGTTGGGTTACAAGCCCACCAATACTGATAAGAGAAGAACTACTCTAGAGAGAAAAGAAAAGTGCTTGGCTTGTCTTCAAGGGCATGAACCACGGATAGAGAGGTCCCTATCTGCCGCATTAGCAAAAGCTTCAGGAGTGCGGGATTGATGTACGCGGGCCAGGTTGCCATGTTGAAAGAGGAGGCTAGTAATGATCTGCCGAACTGGGTGCAGCCATGCCCTCTAGACTTTAACTTGGGAAATTGGCAGAGCATTGAGCAATCAAAGATTTTTGTTTCAAATTTGATGTAATCAAATAGTTTTGGATCCTATTGTCGTGCCTAAGGCTTTAGGAGTTACTTTTTGTCGGGCATACTTTTCTTTAAAATTCCAGTGATCGTTAATATACTACATTTTATAGATATATTCCCTTTTGCGTGTTTTTCGTTTCATCCCGAATGCTTCCCAGTGAAACAAAAATTGAGGAGAATGAAGCCAAAGATGTCCCTAAGGATAAAAAAAGAGGTGAAGAAGGCTTTCTCATGTGGAGCACTGATACTCACGAACATGGATAGTGAAGAACTACCTTTGCCTGTGAATTCTGATGTTGTCAAGTGATACTATGCATGATGCTTGGGGCAGTTTGAAGGGTTATTGTTTGGGCATCCCCAAGGACTCATTAGGGTTTTCATGTTTATGCTATCATTATAAACAACAATCGCAACATCAATAATATGGATGAATTGAAGCATTATGTCTCTTCCCCTCATCTGTATCTTTTACACTTTTATTTTAATTGTTTCACTGGGATATGAATGTATACTCTCACTTTGCTTGCTCACATGACCTGCACTCCAGAGCCAACTTCTGAGTCTGCCCGATCAAAAATGGCATATTCAACACGTTTGGTTGGGATGTGTCGCAACCTACCCTTCGGCGGGAGGGCGACGCGGGGCTCACGGGTGCGTCTTCCATGGGAGGGAAATGCGCGAAGTTGCCACCAACGTTTATTTGAGGAAAACGTCGAAAAAACTGGAAAAAGTGTGGTCTACAAACTTTAATTGTAAAAGGTTCGGGAGTTGTTTTTACGCACGGGGAAGGTATTATCACCCCACACGTCTGTCACAAGGGACAACAACCTTTAATCAAGTGTGCAAATATGACTTCAAAATTATGTATTCTTCCCTTTTTTATTTTCTTTAGCTTTTTTATGGACCTTTTTCTATTTTTTATCTTTTTGTGGTCGACAAGGGTGTTTCCCTTGCTCCTACGTATTCCTCAATTGCGATGAGGAAATTAGACCTACGTAGTTCTTTTAAAACTAAATGTTGGTTAAGTTGTTTTTATCTTTTTTTGCAAGATATATTTTAACTGAACAAAATTCATTTAAGGCGTTGGACCATTAAACGATCTTTTGATTTTTGGAAAGAAGAGAAACACTAAGGTGTTGGACCATTAACGATCTCTTGGTTTTGAAAGGAGAGAAACGTTAAGGCGTTGGACCATTAACGATCTCTTGGGGTGGTCGACAAAAGCGAGGCTTTTGCTCCTATGAATCCTCAATTGTGATGAGGAAATCAGACCTACGTAGTTCTTGCACAAGCGATGTGTTGATTTTACGCTTTTGAATGGTCAATGTCAACTAATAAAAGCAAAGACGACCGTTTAAGGCATTGGACCTTAAAACGGTTTTAAGTGACTTTTGCGGACAAAGCTTGATTTGTGAGTTGATTTTAGCCTTAATTTCACTTTGGTTATTAGTCAATTAATTCAAGGAAACTTTCAAAGAAAAAACGTCCGATTGATTTTTTTATTATTTTATTTAAAGATATTTTGATTATTTTATTATTATTTTTTCAAGATATTTTGATTATTTTATTATTATTTTGCTTTTTTTTGTTTAACCGAGGTTACAACGTGAACGATCGGTTAAATTTTGCTTTAACAGTGATTAAACGACATTACAACACAAATGATCGGTTGAAATTCATTTTATCATTTATTAGGCGAGATAACGACTTAAATAAACGGTTAAAGCACGTTAAAAACGGAAGAAAAGAAAACTGAAAGTAAGCGAAATGAAAGTGAAAGTACACAAAACAAGTAAGGACCACTAAGGGTGCATAGACTGAATTGTAAGATTGGATTTCGGAAACTTACCGGTTGAAGATCGAAGAACGACGAAGAACAAATGAAGAACGGTGAAGAACGGAGGAAAATCTTCACAAATTTGCTCACGGAAACGTCTCGAAAGCATTACGAAAGTGTTTCGGATTTGATTTTCATCTTTTTTTCTCTTCCCTTTCACCAATGTTAAGTGAAATATGCTTACCCAAGGTATTTCAGAAATTTTACGGAAGCATTATGGAAGCCACGGAAGCCCCAGAAACCGTTTTTCAACAACGTGGAGGAGCTTGCCGCCCAGTTGCTTCCTCCTTAAGCAGTCCAACTTCCAAAATGTTTCGGAAAGGCCTAGATTCAAATTGCTATTTACACCCATATCTTGATAAGTTCACCCCCCCCCCCCGTTTTTGTGTTTTTGGCTATTTTCTTTCTGAAATCTCACGAAACTTTACGGATTCCACCACGATGAGTGTTAAGCCTTCCGAAGCGATCAACAGTGGTCCTCAGATGAAATTAGAGTGTAACAGTTTATTTACACACACCCCACTTTGCTAAATACACTTCCATTTTCGTGTTTTTGACCGGTTTCTTCCTGAAACATCTCGAAACTTTACGGATTCCACAACGATGGGTGTTAAACATTTTGAGGTGGTCAAACGAAGGTCGCATGCCAACAAACAATGGTCCCCGGACAAAATTAGGGTATGACAGTTGCCCCTCTTTACTTATCTTTTATTGGAGATAAAAGGGAAGTAAAGATAAGACATTAATTTCATTTGAGCTGAATCTTTACCCAACCGGCCACTAGCGTAAATCCAAGAAGTAAAACCTGTGAAGGCATGAAGATATTGAAATTCCTTCTTTTCTCATTTAATTCATTTTCATTTTCATTTTCACTCTCCCTTTTTTTAAAAGTGTACAAACAAAGGACGTCGAGTCCTACAAAGCACGGGAAAAAAGGATATTGAAGTTTTGGAGGTGAAGACATTGTCGTCTTCAAAATGCAAATGAAGACATTGTCGCCTTTTGAAGGCATGCAATGACTGAAGACATTGTCGTCTTCGACATGTAGATGAGGACATTATCGCCTTTGAAGGCATGCAATGACTGAAGACATTGTCATCTTCGAAATGTAAATGAGGTTCGTTGTTGCCTTTGAAGGAATGTAATGACTGAAGACATTTTTGTCTTCGAAATGTGCGTAGATTACCGTATAAGGCGTCTCCGCATGCTACCTGACTTCTCACAGGTCGGGGTAGTAGAACTGTGTGTGTACGGATAACCACTTGGGATACTTTTGCCTGCCACCTGACTTCACGGGTCAGCATTAACAGAAGTGTGTTTGTACGGATAACCACTTGGGGTATTTCCACCTGCCACCTGACTTCACGAGTCAGGATTAATAGAAGTGTGTTTGTACGTATAACCACTTGGGGTATTTCCGCCTGCCACCTGACTTCACGGGTTGGGATTAACAGAAGTTGTCTTTGTACGGATAACCACTCGGGTATCTCCGCTTGCCACCTGACTTCATGGGTCAGGATTAACAGAAGTTGTCTTTGTACGGATAACCACTCGGGTATCTCCACCTGCCACCTAACTTCACGGGTCAGGGTAACAAAAGTGTGAGACTAAAAAAACTCTCAGCCGGAAGACGCTGACATCTTCAAGAAAGGTACAGATGATGACGTCAGCCACTGCATGCTATCGGGCTTTGAGTCTTACGGATAGCAAATGAGACTTTTTCGCAATCTCGGCCGGAAGACGTTGACATCTCCAGGAAAGGTGCAGATCATGGCGTTAGTCACTGCATGCTATCAGGCTTTGATTCTTACGGATAAAAATGAGACTTTTTCGCAGTCTCGGCCGGAAGACACTGACATCTCCGGGGAAGGTGCAGATGACGATGTTAGTCACTGCATGCTATCGGGCTTTGAGTCTTACGGATAGCAAATGAGACTTTTTCACAGTCTTGGCCGAAAGATGTTGACATCTCCGGGGAAGATGCAGATGATGACGTTAGTCACTACATGCTATCCGGCTTTGAGTCTTACGGATAGCAAATGAGACTTTTTTGCAGTCTCAGCCGGAAGACGCTGACATCTCCGGGGAAGGTGCAGATGACGACGTTAGTCACTACATGCTATCCGGCTTTGAGTCTTACGGATAGCAAATGAGACTTTTTCGTAGTCTCTGTCGGAAGACGCTGACATGTACGGGAAGATGCAGATGATGATGTTAGTCATTGCATGCTATCGGGCTTTGAGTCTTACGGATAGCAAATGAGACTTTTCGCAGTCTAGGCCGGAAGACATAGACATATCTGGGGAAGGTGCATATGACGACGTTAGTCACTGCATGCTATCGGGCTTTGAGTCTTATGGATAGCAAATTAGACTTTTATGTAGTCTCGGCCGGAAGACGCTGACATCTCCGGGGAAGGTGCAGATGATGACGTTAGTCACTGCATGCTATCGAGCTTTGAGACTTATGGATAGCAAATGAGACTTTTTCGCAGTCTTGGCCGGAAGACACAGACATCTCTGGGGAAGGTGCACATGACGACGTTAGTCACTGCCTGCTATTGGGCTTTGAGTCTTACGGATAACAAATGATACTTTTTCGCAGTCTCGGTCAAAAGATGCTGACATCTCTGGGAAAGGTGTAGATGACGACGTTAGTCACTGCATGCTATCGGGCTTTGAGTCTTACGGATAGAAAATGAGACTTTTCGCGTCTCAGCTGGAAGACGCTGACATATTCGGGGAAGGTGCAGATGACGATGTTAGTCACTGCATGCTATCGGGCTTTGAGTCTTATGGATAGCAAATGATACTTTTTCGCAGTCTCGTTCGGAAGACACTGACATCTCCGGGGAAGGTACAGATGATGACATTAGTCACTACATGCTATCGGGCTTTGAGTCTTACGGATAGAAAATGAGACTTTTTCGCAGTCTCGGTCGGAAGACGCTGACATCTCCGGGGAAGGTACAGATGACGACATTAGTCACTGCATGCTATCGGGCTTTGAGTCTTACGGATAGCAAATGAGACTTTTTCGCAGTCTCGGATGGAAGACGCTGACATCTCAGGGGAAAGTGCAGATGACGATGTTAGTCATTGCATGCTATCAGGCTTTGAGTCTTACGGATAGCAAATGAGACTTTTTCGCAGTCTCGACCGAAAGATGCTGACATCTCTGGGGAAGGTGCAGATGACAACGTTAGTCACTACATGCTATCTGGCTTTGAGTCTTACGGATAGCAAATGAGACTTTTTCGCAGCCTCAGCCGGAAGATACTAAGATCTTCGGGGAAGGTGCAGATTACGATTGTCGCAACCTACCCTTCGGCGGGAGGGTGACGCGTGACTCGCGGGTGCGTGTTCCAAGAAAGGAATACGTGCGAAGTCTCCACCAACGTTTATTTCAAGAAAACGTCGGAAAAACTGGAAAAGACGTGATCTACGAACTTAAAGTGAAAGGTTCGGGAGTTGTGTTTACGCACGGGGAAGGTATTAGCACCCCACGCGTCCGTCACAAGAGACGACAGCCTTTAATCAAATGTGCAAACATGACTTCAATTTTTATGTTCCCTTTTACGTCTTTATTTCTTTTTCTACTTTTTATATTTTTTATCTTTTTGCGGTCGACGAGGGTGTTTCCCTTGCTCCTACGTATTCCTTAATTGCGATAAGGAAATCAGACCTACATAGTTTTTTATTGAATGAAAGGTTATTTAAGGCATTGGACCATTAAACAAACTTTCGATTCTTTTGAAAAGAGAGAAGACATTAAGGCATTGGACCATTAATGTTCTTTTTATTTTTTGAAAGAGGTAATAAAGTTACATGTTGGTTTTAGGCCTTTAGAAATTTACACTTAACCGATAAAAGCGAAAAAGACCATTTCAAGGCTTTGGACCTTTGAAAATGGCTTTTTTAGGCGATGACAAAATTTTTGGTTTATGAATTGATTTTAGCCTTAGTTTCACTTTGGTTATTAGTCGATTCAATTAAGAAAGAAAAATCCCAAAGAGAAACGTCCGATTGATTTTTTTGACTCATTTTACTAAAAGACGTTTTTGATTATTATATTATTATTTTACCTCTTTTTGGTTTCCAACGTGGTTACGACATGACCAAACGGTCGGATTTCATTTTAACAGAAATTAACGAATGTTACAATTCAAATGATCGGTGGAAATTTATTTTACTTTTTGATTAGATGAGAAAATGACTTAAGCAAATGACTAAAGCACGTCAAAAGGGGGTACGGAAAGTAAATGAAATGAAAATAAAGGCACGTAAAAACAAATGAGGACCGCTAAGGGTACATAGAATGAATTGAAAAGTTCGGTTTCGGGAACTTACCGGTTGAAGACCGAAGAACGCGAAGAACGAACGAAAGACGGCGGAAATCCTCCACGGATTTGCATACAGAAACGTCACGGACGAGTTACGGAAGCGCCTCGGCTTGGATTTTTTTCACGGAAATGATTTTTTTCACTAATTTCAAGTGATTCTCGAATTACCAAGAGGGCTGAACATTTTTCCTCTTCACTTCTCCCCCTATTTATAGGAAAATGGGGGAGAAGCTTGCCACCCAGCTCGCCCAGGCGAGCTAGGTTGCTTCCTCCAGAAGCAACCGCCTTCTGGAGGAATTTTCTGGAAGGCCCAAGTGGGCCTGGTTGCTATTTGCACCCCTATTTTTACTAAATACACCCCTTGTTCTTTTTTGGTGATTCTTTTTCTGTAACGTTACGAAACTTTACGAATTTTGTAACGATGCTTGTTTTCTTTCCGTAATGTTGTGAAACATTATGGATTACGTAATCATCCCTTCTTTGCCTTCTGGAACGTTACGGAACTTTACGGGTTGCGCACCAACACTTTTTTTTAATTTTCGGCATGTCACGGAACCTCACGGATTGTGCTATGATGCTTTTCTTTTGGCTTCCGGCATGTCTCAGAACTTCACAAATTTCCTAACGATGGGTGCCAAATACCTCGAAGTGGTCAAACGAGGGTCGCATCCCAACAACGGATGGTCTCCGGACGAAATTAGGGTATGACAGTTGCCCCTCTTTACTTGTCTTTTATTGGAGATAAAAGGGAAGTAAAGATAAGACACTAATTTCGTTCGAGCGAAACACCATTCGGCCAGTGAACTTCCCTGCCAGCAAAACCTGCAAAAATTTGAAAATGATCAGTACCGACACATCATCCTGATACTGTCGAATTTGTTCCTCTTGGTTGATACAAGACGCAGAATGACCATAATTTGTCTCTGCGTTTTGTTGGACACGATCGAGCCTGGGCGGCGAGACACAGAATGACCATAATTTGTCTCAACATGCCACCGGACACGATCGCTTCTGGATGGCGGAAAGGTGTGCGGAATGACCATAATTTGTCTTCGCCCACCTCTCAACTTGCTGGTCTTGAATGACAAAGGGCGCAGAATTTGTATCTACGCGTTTACCACCCAACTTGCTGTTTCTAAATGATAAAGGGCGCAGAATTTGTCTCTGCGCGTCTATCACCCAACTTGCGAAATCTGAATGACAAAGGGCGCAAAATTTGTTTCTGCGCGTTTATCACCCAACTTGTGAAATCTGAATGACAAAGGGCGCAGAATTTGTATCTACGCGTTTACCACCCAACTTGCTGTTTCTGAATGATAAAGGGCGCAGAATTCGTCTATGCGCATTTACCACCCAACTTGTTGTTCTCAAATGATAAAGGGCGCAAAATTTGTCTCAACGCGTTTACCACTCGACTTGCGAAATCTGAATGCCAAAGGGCGCAGAATTTGTCTCTGCGCGTTTACCACTTGACTCGCTGCTCCTGAATGATAAAGGGCGCAGAATCTGTCTCTGCACGTTTACCACCCAACTTGTTGTTCCTGAATGATAAAAGGCGCAGAATCTGTCTCTACGCGTTTACCAACCCAGCTTGTTGTTCCTAAATGATAAAGGGCGTATAATCTGTCTCTGCACGTTTACCCACTCAGCTTGTTGTTCCTGAATGATAAAGGGCGCAGAATCTGTCTCTGCGCATTTACCCACTCAGCTTGTTGTTCCCGAATGATAAAGGGCGCAGAATCTGTCTCTGCGCGTTTACCCACCCAGCTTGTTGTTCCTGAATGATAAAGGGCGTAGAATCTGTCTCTGCGCGTTTACCCACCAAACTTATTGTTCCTGAATGATAAAGGGTGCAGAATTCGTCTATGCACGTTTACCACCCAACTTGCTATCATGCTTTGAGTCTTATAGATAGCAAAGGAAAGTTTTAAACGGATAACCACTCGGGTATCTCCACATGTCACGTGACTCCAGTGTCAGTATGACAGAAATTGTCTGCGCGGAAGATGACGTAAATCTCCGCGTGTCAACGGGCTCGTTGGTCGCGATTGACAAAGGGTGCAGAAGACGACGTTAGTCTCCATGGGCTATCATGCTTTGAGTCTTAGAGATAGCAAAAGAAAGTTTAAACGGATAACCATTCGGGTATCTCCGAATGTCACGTGACTCCGGTGTCAGTATGACAGAAATTGTCTGCGCGGAAGATAACATAAATCTCCGCGTGTCAACGGGCTTGTTGGCCGCGATTGACAAAGGGTGCAGAATACGATGTTAGTCTCCTCGTGCTATCATGCTTTGAGTCTTAGAGATAGCAAAAGAAAGTTTAAACGGATAACCACTCGGGTGTCTCCGCATGTCACATGACTCCAGTGTCAGTATGACAGAAATTGTCTGCGCGGAAGATGACATAAATCTCCACAAGTCAACGGGCTTGTTGGCCGCGATTGACAAAGGGTGCAGAAGACGACGTTAGTCTTCGGGTGCTATCACGCTTTGAGTCTTAGAGATAGCAAAATAAAGTTTAAATGGATAACCACTCGGGTGTGTCCGCATGTCACGTGACTCCAGTGTCAGTATGACAGAAATTGTGGGGCAGCCAACAAAAGCGAGGCTCTTGCTCCTACGTATCCTCAATGAGGAACTCAGACCTACGTAGTTCTGGATAACTTGTGAGACTAAAAATAGTCTCGGTGTTTTCTTCACTAAAATGCAAACATGCTTTAGTAAAGAGAGAAAACTTCCAACTAATCAGAGCAACATATGCTTTTTGGATGAAAAACAATGTGTCTACCGGGGAAGGGGAGTATGCTGATGAAATCTTCTCATAACCACAAATGAGATTTTGGATGTTAGCACTTCACTTCTAAATGAGCATTTAGAGGAAACACTGGGTTCACCAAAAATAGAAGAAAATCACTCAAAGTGTATCAATCTCACACAGGTAAGTGTTTCATCCTAATTCTGAACCATAGATATGTCATGACTTGATTTTGCAAATCATTTCCTATCAAATCAAAGATTACATGTGTGATCATGGATCAATAGGACTTTTCTTGGGGAATGGTGTTTTTTGGGTGGTAACTTTGGCTTTGAGTGTTTTTGGCCTTTTCCTTTTCTGTTTTTGTTTAGTGTGAGGCGAACAAGTCGCCGACGCACAGGATTTTGGTTGGCAATCAAAGGGAGAGGACCACTTTAGGTCGCTGTTTCCTTTCTTTTCATGTTTTCTTGGTGACAATTTTGTATTGTTCATATATTGTCTGGTCCAAAGACCTTTCTGTATATTTCTTCTGTTTTCTTCCGATCTTTGATCGGGAATTTTCTTTCCTTTTTTTGTTTGCTTTTCCCACTCTTTGATTGGGAATTTTCTCTTTTTATTTTCTCCCGCTCTTCTTTTCTTTTTCTTTTCTTGTTTTCTTTTGAGGGCAAGGTTTATGGTGAGTTGGGACTCTAGCTCAAGGCTTATATAACGGATGGACATGATATATGTCAGGGTGTTGGTCTGGTTTAGGGATAAAAGGGAATATCCCACATTATTTCCATGACACAAATGCAATGATGATGATTTGGAAATTGTATGCAAAACTAGTCATGCATGCACCTATGCGGATGCTCAAGTGTCGAACTTTTATGGTGATGTGATGCTAGGGCTCATAATTCATTCTCTCTACTTTAGTCAACCCAGTGTTTCCAAAATATGTTCTTTTATCAATTTGTGCATTCATCCGAGTTTATCTTGGGTGCTCGGAAAAACTTTCACAGCATTTACCCTTCAAATGTGTACACACATTTTTCAAAAACTGGTTATGATCAGTGAATTTTTTTTCAAAGAAAAGTTGGAAATTATCTCTTTTCAAAAGAATGTTGTTTTTCTAGCTAGACAACTTTTTACTCTTTTTTCCTTCCTTCTTTTCCTTTCCTTACTTGCTCTCTTTTCCGTTTCCTCTTTTTTTTCTTTTTTAAGTTATTTATCATTTGTTCATTTCCTCTCTCTTCTTTCTTTTTTTCTCTGAGGTATTTTGCTACCTAAACATATGTATATTTTTGTGAGGTATTTTGCTATATACATGTGTGTCTAAGGTATCTTGCTACCTAACCATACATATATATGTTTTGTGAGATATTTTGCTATATACATGCATATCCAAGGTATCTTGCTACCTAAACATACATATATATGTTTTGTGAGATATTTTGCTATATACATGCATATCCAAGGTATCCTGCTACCTAAACATACATATATATGTTTTGTGAGATATTTTTGCCATATACATGCATATCCAAGGTATCTTGCTACCTAAACATACATACATACATACATACATACATACATATATATATATATATATATATATATATATATATATATATATATAAATTGTGAAGTATTTTTGCTACATACATGCATATCCAAGGTATCTTTCTACCTAAACATACATATATACATTTTGTGAAGTATTTTTTTTTGTTACATACATGCATATCCAAGGTACTTTCTACCTAAACATACATATATATATATATATTTTGTGAGGTATGACCACCATCCGAGCTTGTGCTTGTTTTATTTAAATTCCCAGGATCTTGAGCAGCTAGGTGTGCCAAAGGTGATCAAATAACAAACAGAGATTTAAAAGGTACTAGGTTGCCTCCTAGTAGCTCTTCTTTAACGTCTTGAGCTGGACGCATGATGACTTGTCGGTCACAGACCTAGTACTTTGCTTACCTTTGGCTTTGGTCGCCTATTGGTCGGCCATGTGTCATAGGCAATACTCTAACCTTTTTGTGGATGAGCTGAGGGGCTCTGGAGGTGGCGGTGGTGCATTTGTTGCCTGTTGCTGGCCATCCCCAGGCTGTTGTGGTGTCTCGCCCTCTGCCTACCTGGGGGCGCAATACTTTTTGATGAAAGCTCGGTTAGTAGGAGGCCTGATGACCTTGCTGGGGGTGACGGGCACTCCGTAGAACTAACAGAGGCCCGTAACCAGAGCTGGAAACCCCAGGACCCTGTTGGACTTCTTTGGGTCCACTGGGTGTCCTGTGGGCGCGATCCCTGCAAATAGTAGATGACATCAGAAATCAGTTTGAACCATATGCATACTTACCTATGTCGCGATGGCATGACCTTGCCGGGGGGTATGGGCACCCTGTAGGACTGATAGAGGCCCGTAACCAGAGTTGGAAACCCCAGGGCCCTGTTGGACTTCTTCGGGTCCACTGGGAGTCTTGTAGGCGTGACCCCTGCAAATAGTAGATGACATAAGAAATTAGTTGGAAATAATGCATACCTACCTATGTCGGGACGACACAGACCAACTGATACTTCCGCAGGGGGAGATCGGCATTACGGTCGCTGGGCAGAATGTTGCTAATTAGCAATGTCATTTATATCTGTGTAAGAGTGGTCATCTTGGTGCGCATGATCCACACTCGTCTCTTTGCAGCGGCACAGGTGAAATCTTGCCCCGGTATGCATAGTAGCTGCGTGATAGCCTCCCTCTCTGGTTGTGCTCGCATAGTTGGCCCTTCTCTGGGATCAGGGGGTGGCCCCGGAGTTGATAAAAGGAAACTACTGGCCCCTTAACCAGGAGCGCAAGTCTCGGTTAAGCATTAAGGGCAGAGGATCTTAAATTCTCTTAAGGTGCAGATGTGGAGCCCACTGAAGGCGAGAGCGTGTAGCCCTCTACAGGCGAGAACGTGTAGCCCTCTGAAGGCGAGGACGTGTAGTCCTCTGAAGGTGAGGGCATGCAGCCCTTTGAAGGCGAGGACGTGTAGTCCTTTGAAGGTGAGGGCGTGTAGCCCTTTGAAGGCGGGGCGTGCCGCCCTCTGAAAGTGAGGATGTGTAGTCCTGTGAAGATGAGGGGGTGTAGCCCTCTGAAGGTGAGGACGTGAAGTCCTCCGAAGGTGAGGGTGTGCAGCCCTCTGAAGGCGAGGACGTGCAGTCCTCTAATGATGAGGGGGTGTAGCCCTCTAAAGGTGAGGACGTGAAGTCCTCTGAAGGTGAGGACGTGCAGCCCTCTGAAGGCGAGGACGTGTAGTCCTCTGAAGGTGAGGACGTGCAGTCCTCTGAAGGCGAGGACGTGCAGTCCTCTAAATGTGAGGACATGTAGTCCTCGGAA
This sequence comes from Glycine soja, assembly GCF_004193775.1. NCBI lineage: Eukaryota > Viridiplantae > Streptophyta > Magnoliopsida > Fabales > Fabaceae > Glycine > Glycine soja. Next base: position 13,628,544 of record NC_041004.1, on the reverse strand, counting down.
GGTGAGGGCGAGGACATGTTGTCCTCTGAAGGCGAGGACGTGTAGTCCTCTGAAGGCGAGGACGTGCAGTCCTCTAAAGGTGAGGACATGCAGTCCTCTGAAGGGGAGGACGTGCAATCCTCTGAAGGCGAGGACGTGCAGTCCTCTAAAGGTGAGGACATATAGTCCTCTAAAGGCGAGGACGTCTAGTCCTCTGATGGCGAGGACGTGTAGTCCTCTGAAGGTGAGGACATGTAGTCCTCTGAAGGCGAGGACGTGCAGTCCTCTGAAGGCGAGGACGTGCAGTCCTCTAAAGGCGAGGACGTCTAGTCCTTTGAAGGTGAGGACGTGTAGTCCTCTAAAGGTGAGGACGTAAAGTCCTCCGATGGTGAGGACATGTAATCCTCTAAAGGCGAGGAAGTCTAGTCCTCTGAAGATGAGGATGTTTGGTCCTCTGAAGGCGAGGGCGTGCAGCCTTCTGAAGATGAGGACGTTTAGTCCTCTGAAGATGAGGGCGTGTAGCCCTCTAAAGGCGAGGACGTGTAGTCCTCTGATGGTGAGGGCGTGTGGCCCTCTGAAGGCGAAGGCGAGGACGTGTTGTCATCTGAAGGTGAGGATGTGTAGTCCTCTGACGGTGAGGCCATGTAGTCCTCGGAAGGTGAGGACGTGTAGTCCTCTGAAGGCGAGGACATGTAGTTCTTTAGAGGCGAGGACATGTAGTCCTCTGGAGGCGAGGACGTGTAGTCCTCTGAAGGTGAAGGTACATGACCCTCTGAAGGTGAGGGCGTGTAGCCCTCTGAAGGTGAGGACGTGTAGTCCTCTGAAGTGGAGGACGTGTAGCCCTCTTAAGGCAATAGGTACTAGTACCCAAGGGTCCACTTTTATGAGAAAAGCATGAGATTGACTCATTGAGAGAGCCGGTCATCGCAAATTCAAAAGATTGGACATTAGATGTAGGAAATCTATGCAGTTAACATGATTTTTTGGGATGCAAATGCATGTAACCTTTTTCGTGAAATTTGGTAAATGCGGACTTCATATGAAACAATTCAATGCAATGGAAAGTTGTACAATGACATTCTTTCCCAATTTTGTGATTTTGATTTTGATTTTTTTTGGAAAACACAGATTGACTGTCCTTTTGAAAAAGGTGATAATTCATGCAACCTTGTCCTATCTTTTGTAAATCTCTCCGGGAACTCCCTCAGAGTGTATGTTCTGTTTGATTTAGTCACTTGACCATTTTGGAGTGACGGTGTCGCAACCTACCCCTCGGCGGGAGGGCGACGCGTGACTCGCGGGATGCGTGTTCCACGAAAGGAATACGCGCGGAGTCGCCACCAACGTTTATTTGAGGAAAACGTCGAAAAAACTGGAAAAGACGCGATCTACGAACTTGTAAGTGAAAGGTTCGGGAGTTGTATTTATGCACGGGGAAGGTATTAGCACCCCACACGTCCGTCCCAAGGGACGGCAGCCTTTAATCGAATGTGCAAACATGACTTTGATTTTTATGTTCCCTTTTATGTCCTTATATCCTTTATACCCTTTTTATATTTTTCCCTTTTTTGTGGTCGACAAGGGTGTTTCCCTTTGCTCCTACGTATTCCTCATTTTGCGATGAGGAAATCAGACCTACGTAGTTCTTTCTTATCAAGTGGTTCTTTTTTACTTAAAAGGTGATCATTTTAAGGCGTTGGACCTTGAAAATGATCCATTTTTACTTAGTGAGAAATTGAAATGACAAACTTCAAAAACCTATTTTTGTGGACAAGCTTGACTAGGCGAGTTGATTTTAGCCTTAGTTTCACCTTAGTTATTAGTCAATTCAATTAAGAATGAGAAATCCCAAAGAGAAAATGTCCGATTGATTTTCCGCTTTATTTTACTAAAAGGTATATTTTTTGTTATTATATTATTATTTTATCTCTTTTTGATTTCCAACGTGGTTACGGCACGACCGAACGGTCGGAATTCATTTTAAACGAAGTTAACGGATAATACAATTCAAACGATCGGTGGAAATTTATTTTATTTTTAGGTTAAGCGAGAAATGACTTAAATAAAATGGCTTAAGCACGTCAAGAGGGGGTATAAAAAGTAAATGAAACGAGAATAAAAATACACAAAACACAATGTGGACCACCATGGGTACATAGAATGAATCGAAAAGCTTGGTTCGAGGTACTTACCCGTTGAAGATCGAAGAACGAATGAAGAACGTCGAAGAACGGTCAAAACCTTTGCGAAATTCCTCACGGAAAACATTACAGAAACGTTTCGGAAGCGCCTCGGCTTAGATTTTCTTCACGGAAACAATTTTTCCAAGCAAATTCGAAAGAGAGAGAAGTGCCTAAGGGGCTAAACCCTTTTCCTTCTCACTTCCTCCCCTATTTATAGCAAAATAGGGGAGATGCTTGCCGCCCAGCTCGACCAGGCGAGCCAGGTTGCTTCCTCCAGAAGCAACAGCCTTCTGGAGGAATCTTCTGGAGGGCCCAAGTGGGCCTGGTTGCTATTTGCACCCCCATTTTTACTAAGTACACCCCCTGCCTTTTTTGGTGATTCTTTTTTCGTAAAGCTACGGAAACTTACGAATTTCGTAACGATACTTGTTTTCTTTCCGTAATGTTACGGAACCTTGCGGATTACATAATCATCCCCTTTTTGACCTACGGAATGTTATGGAACCTCACTAATTATGCAACGATGCTTCCATTTAATTTCCGGTGTGTCACGGAACTTTACGGATTGCGCATCAATTTTTTTCTTTTGTTTTTCGGCATGTCCCGAAATTTCACAAATCGCCTAATGATGGGTGCCAAGCACCTCACAAGGACCAAAGAAAGGTCACATGTCATCAAGCAAAGGTCCTCGGACGAAATTAGGGTATGACAGTTGCCCCTCTTTACTTGTCTTTTATTGGAAATAAAAGGAAAGTAAAGATAAGACACTAATTTCGTTCCTCTCGGTTGACGAGAGTCGCGGGTGACCATAAAATTTTCGCATGCAAATGACTTGTTGTTCCCGGGGGAACAAAAGGTGCAGAAGACTATGTCAGTCTTTGCATGCTATCAAGCGTTCTGTCTTACAGATAGCAAAAAAAATGTTTATACGGATAACCACTCGGGTATTTCCGTTCGTCAGCGTGACTCAAAAGTCAGTATGACAGATCTTGTAAGTGCGGAAGATGATGTAAATCTCCGCGTGTCAACGAGCTTGTCGGTCGCGATTGAAGAAAGGTGCAGAATGACCAAATTTTGTCTCTGCGTGTCATTGAGCCTGCCGCCTCTGGATGACAAAAGGGTGCAGATAACCGTAAGGTGTCTCCGCGTGTCATCGGGCCTGCCGCCTCTGGATGACAAAGGGTGCAGAATGACCAAATTTTGTCTCTACGTGCCATCGGACACGACTGTGTCTGAATGGCAAAGGGGTGCGGAATGACCAAATTTTGTCTCCGCATGTCATCGGGCCCGCCGCCTCTGGATAACAAAGGGTGCAGAATGACCAAATTTTGTCTCTGCGCGCCATCGGACACGGCTGTGTCTGAATGGCAAAGGGGTGCGGAATGACCAAATTTTGTCTCTGCATGTCATCGGGCCCGCCGCCTCTGGATGACAAAGGGTGCAGAATGACCAAATTTTATCTCTGCGCGCCATCGGACACGACTTTGTCCGAATGGCAAAGGGGTGCGGAATGACCAAATTTTGTCTCCGCATGTCACATGACCTCAGGGTCAGTATGACAGATCTTGTGGGGCGGCCGACAAAAGCAAGGCTCTTGCTCCTACGTATCCTCCAATGAGGAACTCAGACCTACGTAGTTCTAGATAACTTGTGAGACTTGAAAAAGTCTCCACCGGAAGATGCTGACATCTCCGGAAAGGGTGCAAATGACCACACTGGCCTTTGCTCATCAATCACACTTGGGGTCACTGAATGACGAGGTGCGGATAACCGTAAGGTGTCTCCGCGGGTTACCAACTCTTGAGTCATGGTAACAAAAAGCGGTGCGGTCGACAAAAGCGAGGCTCTTGCTCCTACGTATCCTCCAATGAGGAACTCAGACCTACGTAGTTCTGGATAACTTGTGAGACTTGAAAAAGTCTCGGTGTTGTCTCCACTAAAATGCAAACATGCTTTAGCAAAGAGACAAATATTCCAACTGATTAGAGCATCATATGCTTTTTTGAGTGAAAAACAATGCGTCCACCGGGGAAGGAGAGTATGTCGATGAAATCCCCCATAACCATAAATGAGATTTTGGATGTTTAGCATTTCATTTCTAAATGACCATTTAGAGGAAGCACTGGGTTCGACAAAAATAGAAGAAATCCACTCAAAGTGTATCAATCTCGCACAGGTAAGTGTTTTATCCTAATTCCGAACCATAGATATGTCATGACTTAACCTTGCAAATTATTTCCTATCAAATCAAAGATTACATGCGTGATCATGGATCAATAGGGCTTCCCTTGGGAATGGGTTCTTTTGGTGGGTTTTTCGGACTTTGTGTGTTTTGGCTTTTTCCTTTTCTGTTTTTTGTTTGACATGAGGCGAGCAAGTCACCGACGCACAGGATTTTGGTTGGTAATCAAAGGGAGAAGACCACTTTTAGGTTATGGTTTCCTTTTCTTTCTTTTGTTCATTTGGTGACAATTCCGTATTGTTCAGATATTGTCTGGTCCAAAGACCTCTCTGCACATTTCTTCTGTTTTCTTTCGATCCTTGATCAGGAGCTTTCTTTCCTTCTTCTTTTTCTCTTTTTTTCTTTCTCCCATTCTTTGATTGGGAATTTTCTTTCTTTTCTTTTTTGCTTTCTCCCACTCTTTGATTGGGAATTTCCTTTCCTCTTTTTTTTCCTTTGATTGGAAATTTTCCTTCTCTCCTTTTTTTGCTTCCTCTTTGATTGGAAATTTTCCTTCTCCTTTTTCCTTTGATTGGAAATTTTCCTTCTCTTCTTTTTTGCTTCCGAGGGTAAGGATTGACATTCTCACCCTGGGTCAAGGTTTATGGTGAGTCAGGATTTTGGCCCAAAGCTTGTAGAATGGCTAGACATGATACATGTCAGGGTTTGGTTTGGCTCAAGGATAAAAGGGATGCCCCACATTATTTCCATGACATAAATGTAAAAATGATGATTGGGAAATTTTATGCAAAACTGGTCATGCATGCACCTATGCGGACACTCAAGTGTCAAATTTTTATGGTCATGTGATGCTAGGGCTCAGGATTCATTTCCTCTATTTTAGTCAACCCAATGTTTCCAAAATATGTTGGTTTTTCAGCTAGACAACTTATTTTTCTTTTTCCATCTTTTTCCTTACTTGCTCTCTTTTTTCTCATTTCCTCTCTTTTCCATTTCATTTTTTTTTCTTTTCTATTTTTATTTTTATCATGATTTTTGTTTGTTTTACATATATTTTTTTTGACGATGTTCTTAAACGAAGAACTCTACACGGTTCCAGAATTTCAAACATCATTGATAATAATGATATAAACACTAACGCAACAATCCAAACAAAAATGTATGCGCTGTACAAATGACAATCGAAACAACAAAAACAAACATTAGTCTCTCAAGTCAAAACAATAACATAAAAATGATAAAAGAAATATGAAAGAAAACATGAATCTTGGGGATCTCCCAGTCATGTATCTCCACTCCCTCCCAAGAAGTCAAGCAAATCGGGCATCTCCTCGTCCTCGTGGGCCTCTTCTCCATCGCCGCGAGCTTCTGGGGGCGCCTCTCCCACTTGGGCCTCGGGCCAATCTCCGGGCCATGCAACCTCTGCCCTGAACTGGTCTGGAGTAGGGCATGAAAAAGAAGCGAAGCCCTGGCTCTGCATGCTAAGGCTCATCTGGTACAGACAATCATGAGTCTGTACATGTGCTCGGTGGTTGGCCGCCTGCTGGCGAACCAAATGCCGTAAATACTGCTCCATGTCAAATGCCCTAGCCTGGCCAGCCTGATGAGGTGGTGGTGGCGCGCCTGCGGCCTGTGGAGCATCACCCTGAGCCTGTCTCTGGGTACAGTACTTCTCAATAAAAGCCCGGGTGATGGGCGGCCGAATTACCTTGGTAGGTGCAACGGGGACTCCGAACGACTGGCAGAGTCCTGTGATCAGCGAGGGAAATCCCAGGGCCCTGTTGGACTTATCTGGGTCCAAAGGGTGCCTAGTAGGCGCCATACCTGCAAAAATATAGATGGCATCAGCGATCAACTGAGCCATATGGATGCTCATCCGCGTCAGGATGGCGTACACCAGCTGACACTTCGGCATGGGGAGGTCGGAGTTATGATCGGTGGGCAGGATGTTGCTGAGCAGCAGAGTCATCCATATCTGAGTCAGGGTGGTCATGTTGGTGCGCATGATTCGCACTCGCCTCCCTGCAGCAGTCCGGGCAAAATCCTGCCCCGGTATACATAGTAATTGGGCGATGGCCTCCTCATCGAACCCATTAGATCGGTTCCTCTTCTGGCCATACTCGCATTCCTGGCCCTCTTCCAACACCAACGGATATCCCAGGAGCTGGCCGATAGCGTCGGCATCAAACAGGATCCACTGACCCCTTACCCAAGATCTCATGTCACGCACGCCCTCCTCTGTTGGCCAAGCATTGGCATAAAACTCAAGGACTATTTCTGGATCGAACTTGGCCATGGGAGTAACCAGTGATGTCCATCGTCGGCGCCCTATTTCCTCCTGGAAATCAGTATACTCGTCGTCCCTGAGCTGGACGCGTCGCTCCCGGAGAAACGACCATCCCTTGATGGCCTCGAAGCGTTGCTGGTGTACAGCGCTCCTAAAGCGGTGACTGTCATACTCAGGAGCGGAACTAGTTCCTTCGGCCGCCTTGTCCTTCCTGGACCTTTTTGAGGCAAGCTTCCTCGGGGCCATTTCCTGCGAAGGCAAACATTTGGAAAGTTAGTTTTGCCAAGAAATGCTACCCTTAAAACAAAAACGGCATACAACCTCCTCCAGTAAATACAAACATCAATGTAAATTTAGAGCAAGCTTATGCGCATACTTCTTTACGAACGTTCACTTGCACAAGACATTCTTATAACTAAGAAAAATGCACCCATATACAATCAAGGCACCTTCGTTACCTAGATTATTTATATGTACTTCCAAGGTGTATTTGTTACCTACATCTCATGCACTTCCTTGGCTAAATTTACATACATGCGTACTCAAAGCATTTGGGGTACCAAAAATTGCACATGTGCACATTCCGGTATTTCTAATACTTATGCATATACAAACTTTGTGATGAATCTTGGCTATCTACACAATAAGGTGATACATTTCATGCTTTACTCAAGTGTTTTTGCTACCTAAAGCCTCATGCAAATTCAAGTATATTTTCTTTTGCTGACTAAAATTGTATTCAAATTAAAAGGTATTTTTGTAAGGTATTTTCTTTACATAACATGCAACATATATATTTTTTTTGTGAGACATTTTGACTACCAAAAATTATATGTACATACATCCAAGTATTTTGCTACCACACCCAAAGTGTAAATTGCCAAAGGTATTTTGCTACCTATTCTAAACCTATACATTTATGATGAGCCAAATTCCTAAACATCTAGGGGTAGGGAAATTATTGTAGCGTGGCTCATAGCTGATTGCTGGTCAAAAAAGGGTAACTTTACCCAATATGCACCTCCTCTTGTGTTTCTTTTTGTATAAAACTTTGGTTCCTTGGCCTAGGATATATGTGGGGCAATTACTCTAACCTTTTTCGGGAATGAATGCATGTCCCAAAAAATAGAAAATATGTGCAAACCAAAATGCCCCATGGGTTGTTTCCTTATAAAAATCACGCGCTAATGCCATTGAGGCATTTCACCGAACACTTGGTGGGCGCGCGTTTAGGCATCAATAGCAAGAGAACGGGGACAATGTGGCATGTCCCATTGCTTCAAAATGCATTATAGGCCTAGGGCCATCCCATACAAACCCCCAATTCAACCCAATCAAGCAAGAAAACAAACCAAAATTGCCCCACATATTTGGGCACATTCCCACATTTTAGAGCACCAAAAGGAGATCAAAATACACCAATGAAAAGCTAGAAAGCTTAGGGATGGAATACTTACTTGTTGGTGATGAACAAAAGCGCGAAACAGAATCAAAAAATGCGAAAAATGATGACCCTAGGGCTGCAAACTCGTAAATCCCGTGGGTATGGCTTTTGAAAGGGGGGAAAAGAAGTTTTTGAATGCAAAAACGTCCCCCCTTTCGTCACTTTTATATTTTGGTGCAGAGGTGGCTCGCCCAGGCGAGCTCAGCTCGCCCAGGCGAGCTAACCTGCATTTTTTTTTTTTTTGAGAGGAACATTAACCATGTCCCCTCCTTCCTTATGGTTTAGCGCTTTGCCTAACTTGAACTTACTTAAGTTAGAATTAGGCGTTGATTACTTATTTTTAAAACAAACAAATAGTAAGACAACTGCGAATACAAAGGATACGGGGCTGCCTTGCAGTGACGTTCTCTGCTTGTCTAGCGCAGAGAAAAGGCAATGATCAGTCGGTCGTGACCCCATCCCCACTTGCATCCGTTCCTAAGTACCTACAAGTAATAAACAACCAGGTTCGGCCAATCTTGACCGCGTCATTGTCTTACCTCGATTGGTTTCTGCTGTCCACATTTGGTCCCCACCCCAGAAGGTAGCTCAAGATGATCCTGCCCCTGTTTTACCACAACAATATGCATGCGTATGCGTATGCATGAATGTTTTCAAACGCAGCAAATTTTAGCAAAAGTTGGTTTAGGTTCAATTTTAATTAAGCGCTTGGGGCATCCCACGAACCGAGCGGAAGGGCTCAGGTGATCACAAATCAAATGCAAGGTTTGAAATCAACGTGAGGACTAAAGCCTCGAGTCCACGTTCATTTCTTTGAAAGATTGTAACGAGAGATACAGCAGACGGGAAATCCCTGGGGGAAATCCAGAAAACGCATAAAGATAAAGAACATGCAGCGACATCCTTAATTGCCCCAGATTCTAAGCATAATATCGCTTGACGACATCAGAATTCACGGGTGAAGGTAACTCTTCGCCATCCATTTTGGTAAGCACCAGGGCTCCTCCGGAAAAAGCCCTCTTCACAACAAAAGGCCCTTCGTAGTTCGGGGCCCATTTCCCTCGATTGTCCTTGACAGCATGGGACATTTTCTTTAGCACAAGGTCTCCCTCATGGAACTTGCGCAAGCGTACTTTCTTGTCGAATGCACTCTTCATTCTTTGCTGGTACACGCGCCCATGACTCATGGCCGTTAAGCGCTTACCCTCGATGAGGTTGAGCTGGTCATAGCGCGTTTGAGCCCACTCTGATTCCTTTAATCTGGATTCTGCCAAGATCCTTAATGACGGGACTTCTACCTCAAACAGTAACACAGCCTCCATCCCATATACCAATGAGAACGGCATTGCCCCAGTTGACGTTCGCACTGAAGTTCGGTAACCGTGTAATGCGAATGGGAGCATTTCGTGCCAATCCTTGTATGACACGGTCATATTTTGGATAATCTTTTTGATATTCTTATTGGCCGCTTCCACGGCTCCATTCATCTTTGGCCGGTAGGGTGTGAAATTGTGATGCTGGATTTTAAACTCCTCGCACATTTCCCCCATCATCTTGTTATTCAGGTTGGTGCCGTTGTCTGTGATAATCTTCCTTGGCAAACCATATCGGCAGATGATCTCTTTCTTAATGAACCTGACCACCACACCCCTCGTGACGTTGGTATAGGAAGCTGCCTTGACCCACTTGGTGAAATAATCTATTGCTACGAGGATGAAGCGATGACCATTCGAGGCCTTGGGCTCAATGGCCCCGATGACATCTATTCCCCACATAGAGAAAGGCCAAGGGGCGGACATGACATTCAGAGGATGCGGTGGAGCGTTGACATTATCTACGAACGCTTGACATTTGTGGCATTTCCTCACATGGACACAACAATCACTTTCCATGGTAAACCAGTAATAACCTGCTCTTAGGATCTTCCGGGCCATAGCATGCCCGTTGGCGTGCGTTCCAAACGAGCCCTCATGGACTTCCTCGATCATGTGATTGGCCTCCTTGGCATCCACACACCGCAGGAGTTTCATGTCGTGATTTCTCTTATACAGTATACTTCCACTCATGAAGAAACCGACCGCCAACCTTCTCAATGTCCTCTTATCATTGTCGGCAATCTCTGGCGGGTATTCTTTGCTTACGACATATCACTTGATGTCGAAATACCAAGGCTTTCCGTCCCGTTCCTCTTCTACTCGACAACAATGCACGGGTTTGCCACGACACCAAAATTCAATGTAGGGTAGATCCCCGTGCGGCGTTAGCTGGAACATAGACGCCAAAGTAGCAAGCGCATCCGCCATTTGATTTTCCTCGCGGGGATCATGATGGAAGGAGATCTCATCAAAGGTTTTAGCCAATTCCATGATATAGGCTTTGTAGGGTATCAACTTGGGATCTCTAGTTTCCCATTCCCCTCTCAGCTGATGGATTACCAATGCTGAGTCGCCGTATACCTTGAGTAGTTTGACATTGGAGTCAATCGCTGCCTGGACGGCTAGGGCACATGCTTGATATTCGGCCATGTTGTTGGTGCAGTCGAATCCTAGCCTGGTTGTGAAAGGTACACATTGATTGTCCGGAGAGACCAATACTGCCCCAACGCCATGGCCTAGAATGTTTGACGCTCCGTCAAACCATACGGTCCATTTGTCCCGATCTTCGTCCAATTTTTCCTCAAACAAGGCCATGATGTCCTCATCCGGGAATTCAGGATGCATGGGCTGATAGTCGTTAAGAGGCTGTTGAGCCAAATAATCCGCTAAGGCGCTTCCTTTTATCACCTTTTGGGTGACGTAGACTATATCAAACTCGGATAGCAGGACTTGCCACCGGGCGATTCGTCCCGTGAGAGCTGGCTTTTCAAAGATGTACTTAACCGGGTCCATCTTGGATATCAACCAGGTAGTATGGCTCAGCATGTACTGCCTTAGGCGATGGGATGCCCATACTAAAGCACAACACGTTCTTTCGAGCAAGGAGTAATTCATTTCACAGGTCGTGAACTTCTTACTTAGGTAGTAAACAACGCGCTCTTTCTTTCCGGATTCGTCGTGTTGACCCAGCATACACCCCATTGACTCGTCCAAGATTGTCATGTACAAAATGAGAGGCCTTCCAGGTACTGGTGGCATAAGCACATGGGGATTCATAACACACTTCTTGATCCTTCCAAAAGCCTCTTGGCAATCCCCATTCCAACGATCAGTTTGGTTTTTGCGTAAGAGCTTGAACAGCGGCTCACAAATGGCGGTGAGCTGTGATATGAATCTGGCAATATAATTCAAGCGTCCCAAGAAGCCCCGAACTTGTCTCTCAGTACGGGGTTCTGGCATCTCAAGGATAGCCTTCCCCTTTTTGGGGTCTACCTCTATCCCTTTCTGGCTTACAATGAAACCAAACAATTTCCCTGATTTGACCCCAAAGGTACACTTAGCGAGGTTCAACCTTAATTGATACTTCTTAAGCCTTTCGAACAACTTCCGCAGGTTGACAAGGTGTTCTTCCTCCAATTTAGATTTAGCAATTATGTCGTCCACGTAGACCTCGATCTCTTGATGCATCATATCATGGAACAAAGCTACCATGGCCCGTTGATAAGTTGCCCCGGCATTCTTGAGTCCAAAGGACATCACCTTGTAACAGAACGTCCCCCACAGGGTGACGAAAGTAGTCTTTTCCATATCCTCGGGCGCCATCTTTATCTGATTGTAACCGGAGAAACCGTCCGTGAAGGAAAATAAAGCGAAATTGGCCGTGTTATCTACGAGGATATCGATGTGTGGTAAAGGAAAATTGTCCTTGGGACTGGCTCGATTCAGGTCCCGATAATCCACACACATTCGTACTTTCCCATCTTTCTTAGGGACCGGTACGATGTTGGCAACCCATTCTGGATACCGCGCGACGGCCAGAAAACCAGCGTCAAATTGCTTCTTCACTTCTTCTTTTATCTTCAAGGATGTTTCGGGCTTCATCCTTCTCAGTTTCTGCTTTACCGGGGAACACTCGGGATTTAGAGGTAATCGGTGCTGTACAATGTCAGAACTCAAACCGGGCATATCTTGGTATGACCAAGCAAAGATGTCTTGGTAGTCTTTTAGTAGGATTATTAATTCTTCACGGATAGGTGCGGTAATACCTGTACCTATCTTTACTTCCCTTTTTCCACTGCCAATTCCTAAGTCTACCAGCTCTGTTTCTTCTCGATGAGGCCCCATTTCTTGGTCCTCATGGGCGACCATTCTTTCTAATTCTGGGGAAGTCCCACATCCTCGTTTCCTTCATCTTCCGTTTGACTCATTTCTTGCTCGAAGTCGATAGGCGGGTCCCAGGTATTAGTACCTTCAGGGGACTCGTCATCGGATCTGTCGTTTCAGAAAAAGAAGTAAACATGCAAATGAATGAGAATGGGTAGAGACGTAGGAACAGATGAAGAAAGATCCTTGTATTATAAATTCAAAAACAGAAGACACAAAGCCTTAACAAAAGGAAAAACTCTAAAGCCTAGGCCCAACTATAGAGCTTTTAAAACCGTAAAGGTTTACATTATGCTCGTTGCGTAAATGCCGGGGCGTTCCTCCACTCGCCAATTTCCCAGCTGGAAATCAGGAGGGCATGGTCGTACCAAATCCAATGTACTCGGAACATCATCTTCGCATATTGCGACCACTTGACCTTTGTCTCCCAGTCCCGCGCTTATAAAGCTTCTACTTATGTGGCAGGGCGGGCTTCCTTCACTTTCTTGTCTCAACTGTGAGCTTTGGCCACTGCTTTTCCTTCCCGCGATGCTTCTCTTCATATCCGCCTGAGTGGGTTTATAGCCTAAACCATACTTCCCACGATTTCCTTTGGCATTTATCAGGCTAGTTATGCCGCTGTTGTCTTTGCCCAAACCCATTTCGGGTTCGTAACCGTTTCCCAACATAACTCGAGCCATCATTACTGCTGCATCGGACAAGCAAGCTTGCCCAGAGAATGAGTCCACGGAGGAAATGCTTACCACCTCAAAAGACTGGAAAGCGGTTTCTAATGACTCCTCTGCGGCTTCCACATAAGGCATAGAGGACGGGCAGCTCACCAAGAGGTCTTCCTCGCCTGACACGATGACCAAATGCCCCTCCACTACGAATTTCAACTTTTGGTGGAGTGTAGAGGGAACAACTCCCACTGAGCTGATCCACGGGCGCCCCAACAGACAGCTGTAGGGGGGTTAATATCCATTATTTGGAAGGTGACTTGACAGGTGTGAGGGCCTATTTGTACTGGGAGATCGATCTCTCCCCTAACCTTTCGGCGGGTGCCGTCAAAGGCATGAACCACCATTGAACTCGGCTTTAAGTGGGAAGCATTGAATGGTAATTTCTCCAAAGTGCTCTTAGGCATCATGTTTAAACTGGAACCATTATCGATGAGCACTTTGGCTACGACATGGTCCATACACTTGACTGATACGTGCAAAGCTTTATTATGCCCTCTCCCCTCGGCGGGGATTTCTTCTTCGGCGAAGGCAAGATAGTTATTGGCAGTGATATTATTGACCAGCCCTCCGAAACCTTCTACCGAGATGTCTTGGGCCACATGGGCCTTGTTCAGAACTTTTACTAGCAGAGCCCGATGAGGCTCGGAGCTCATGAGTAACTCCAACAGCGAGACCCTGGCCGGGGTTTTGTTGAGCTGTTCGATAACCTTGAATTCGCTCTACTGAATTATACGGAGGAACTCACTGGCTTCCTCTAGTGATACCTCCTTTTTACCATCCTTTTCTCCGGAAGACCTTTTGCCGGAATATCTTTATTCGAAGCGTGGGGTGCTTCGCCATCTTGTTCCTCCACCACTTTTCCTTTTCCCTTGACGTTCGCGGGTTGGACTGGTAGGTCCGGAGGCGCGAACACACGACCGCTACGGGTCACACCACTCAGCCCGTGATATTTGTCACCTTAGCCGACAACGAGCTGACGTTAGTGGCTTCTTCTTCCTCCCCCCTTGGAGGTGCATATCTCCATGGGACTGCGTGGCTATTTTGGTACGGGAAAGGAAAAGGTTTAGCTGCTAAGGGGAGTCCGGGCTTTTGCGAAGCTGTGCCCTTAGTGAAGTATATCACCAAGGGTTTGGGCTTTGCAACACTGCTCCCATCCGTGGACTGCATGCATATATGCTGCTCTTCTTTTCCTTCACTGCAACTTCCAGTCGACCTTGATCTATCATCCGCTGTAACAATTCCTCTACTCCCAAACACGTCTCCATGTCATGCAGCTCGCCGGAATGCAGCAAACAGGAATCCTCCTTACACCCACTATGGGGAATCACACCTCCCTTTTGTAGGGCCTCAAAGATAAACCTCCTAGGGGTTGCCATATCCCTTAAAGGTTTAGACTTGCGCGGCTATCGGACTCAACGGCGTTAATTGCTCCCCCTCCATGATTGGCGAGCGGGTTGGTTCTCACATTGGGCCGATCCTCTTGGAAGGTCAGCCATCCAGCATCCATTAAATGTTGGACCTTGTATTTAAGGGCCATGCATTTTTCAACGGAATGCCCCAGAACACCCCCATGGTACTTGCAAGTCGCGTTAGGGTCATACCACTTTGGGAAAGGGGTTGGAGGACCTTTCGGGAGTACCACGACCAAATGATTGGCGATGAGGGATGGCAAGAGGTCTTCGTACGTCATTGGAGTGGGGTGAATTCTTGAAATGGCCTCGGAGGAAGTTCCTTGTTGCGTTGGAATTACCGGCCGGGCGAGTTGTGTTCGGAGTTGGAGCTTGGGGAGCTTCCCTCTGGGTGGGTGCCTTAGGCTGCACGGGTGCTGAACTAGAGGCGTTCCCGGTATGAGTCGAGAAGCTCGAGTGATGTTGCGCGTACTGATGGGTACCATGAGGTGTTTGCGGGGTTTGACCCACGCGGGTGTTTAAAAGACGGCATGGGCATCTCCTTCCTTCCTTTTGCCCCTGTTGCCCCGATTCTTTTGGCATTCGCACTCGTGGAGGAAACGTAATCAAACTTTCCTCTTTCAATCCTACCTCGATTCTTTCCCCGGCGAATACTAGATCCGCAAAGCTGGACGACATGTAACCTACTAGCTTCTCATAGTAGAACACTGGCAGAGTGTCTACCATCATGGTGATCATCTCTCTCTCAACCATGGGAGGAGCTACTTGTGCCGCCAAATCTCTCCACCGCTGTGCATATTCTTTAAAGGTTTCACCCTCTTTCTTGAACATATTCTGCAGTTGAGTGCGGTCGGGAGCCATATCGGAATTGTACTGATATTGCCTTAGGAAGGCAGTAATCAGATCCTTCTAAGTACGGATACGGGAAGCTTCCAAATTAGTGTACCACACTACCGCGGCTCCGGCCAAGCTATCTGAAAGAAGTGTATTAATAGCTTCTCATCCTTAGAGTGGGCGCCCATCTTACGGCAGTACATCTTGAGATGGTTTTTGGGACAAGTCGTCCCTTTATACTTGTCGAAGTCCGACACTTTGAACTTCGGGGGAATAACAACATCGGGTACTAAGCAAAGATCCGTCATGTCTGCGAACGGATAGTCCCCAAATCCTTCCACGGCCCTCAATCTTTCCTCAAGGAGATCGAGCTTCCTCCTTTCTTCAGTTGCCGGGGAACGGTCCTTCCGTGGACAAGACTATTGGTTGTGTTGCGATGTGGGCTGAGGCAACGTGCTGGGTGCCGGCCCTTCGGGATCGAGGGATAGAACTCGACATCCCTTCGAGCATAGTCTTGAGGGTCTTTGTGGACTTCTTCGGGCTATTGAGGAGGCTCTCTTTCAAGGACAGGAGAAGCACATGGCCCGCATCGTCTTGCAGCGGGTGTGAGTAGTTGGCGGCAATCCATAAGGGTAAGCCGCTCGGTTGTATCCCAGATGAGGGTTGCCATCGTGCCCCATTGTGTCCCTTCCCCATCCTACTATGTTGAGGAGGATGGTGCGCAGTTGCCAAGAGAGTTGGGTCTGCTTCGGCAGCCGAACTGACAGCGGCAGCGGTGGCCGCTTTTCTCCATGAGCTGCCTCATTCCTAACATGGCCTCCATCACGGAGGCCATTTGTTCTTTCAGAGCCGACATGTCAGCTTTCATCTGTTCCTGTGTCTCCTCTTGATCACCCATTGTTCTAGATTTGGATCTGGTGCGATAGGGAGCCTTGTGGCGCGTTTAGTTATGGTGTTTTCCCTAAAAAACCAAATGTGAGGAGTGGGTAAAGAAAGAAAGAATGCATGCTAGAGATAAAATGCAGGAGTGATTTTTGATTCGCACAAGCTTTTTGGAGTAGAAACATGGGACCAACTCATTTTATTTCAAAAAAAGGTTGTATCTAGTCAAGGTCTGAGAGACCATACAAGTTCCTAGCGATTTCTAATTATGTGGGCCATTAGTCTATCATATGCTGACAATAGCCGAGAAGCCATGAATCTCTTCGAGGGTGGAGTAGGTGTCCGCCATCTCCTTGGCCTTGGCTAACAGCGGGAAGTTCTTGACTCCCGTTCAAGGTAAGAGCAAACCGATCATCCACATGGTCGCCTCTTGGTGTAAAGAGTCGATCACCCTTCCTCTAGCCTCTTTTCCGGATACCTGACATACTCGCCGCGATCCTATGCTCGTGGGCCGTGACTAGACCTAACTCTTCTTAGTACTTGCGATGATAGCTAGCATGTTGGTCTCCGTCTCGCATAAACGCTGAGACAAGCTTCTTTGGACTTGAACAGGCAACTAACTCCTCTTTCAGAACCATGCTATGTCCGCGACTGGTCCCTCTCTTCCCTTCGCAGCTTGAGTCATATTGCTACCCACAGAGTCCACGAAAATTATTCCGGCCACACTCTTCCTTGCGAGCCTCTTGGTCTCTTGTTCAAGGCTCTTGCGGTAGTTGCATTCTCTTCCCGTAATCCGGCACACTCCTTCCGAATGTGTGTAGCGACCAACTGAACTTCCTTGGCAAGTTCGCCTTCCTAACTCGCTTTGAGAGCTGACTTCTTCGTCCTCTTCCGGTGCTTCAAAACTCTCTTCGCTGACGACTTTTACTTGGAGCCAATCTAAATCTCGTATATGAACTTTCAACCATTCATGGTACCACAATGATGCCATTACGAATGCCCCAAGTTCTTGATATTCTTTACGGGTTTCCATGCTTATGGATTCTTTGTATAGTCTGGAATTTTGTGCCCGAAATCCCTCACAAGAAGGAACAGCTTTCTTCCGTCGGTGCTCCCTCATGGGGTACCCTAGTGTCTTATAGCGAGCGCGGGATTGTAGTAATACAACCCTCGTTCCTATCAGCGGAAGTTTGGGTATCCTCCACATGAGAAAAGACTCCTTCTTTACCTTCCTTCCATCGGGGAACCAATTGATTGTTCTACTCCTATCCCGCCAAAAGCTGGTCCTAATCATTCTCCTCTTTTCAGTACACGAGCGATGGCTCAGGAGCGGACATGGATGCCTTGTGTCTTGCTGGAAAAGTGCGAAACCAACCAAACACAGAGGGCGGGCAAGCAACAGATGACCGTGCGCTACTCTTTTCGCACCTTCGGTCAAATGTGTCAAATAAATCTCCAAGACAGCTCCACCGACTTTCCTTGCTATGGTGGTATGCAAGGAAAGCGTCGATTGCTGCTAGGTCCACCAAACCATCCACGTTTGGAAAGAGGACGACCCCAAAAATTAGCAAAGCTAACACATCCATAAACGGACCCAATCTCCTTGATTGGCCATACCCCTCGCCTTGCTTCTAGGTACCTCCGTGGTAGGCCCGCTATGCCGTTCCGAGTCGTTTTATGCGGTCCAAACCTCTTGCTGAATCCTTGACCACAGTTGCAATTTGCTCAAAGAGGGAGACACCCGGAGGAAAGATATGGTTTTCTTCCCCGAGAGGACACCCTAGAATTTCCTCAAATTCTTCAATGGTTGGTACTAATTGGAAGTCTCTGAATGTGAAGCATCTCAAAGGCTGGTCGTAGTATTGGTGAGTGATGCAATGGCTCTATGGATACCTCTGCTATGGTCAACTCTAAGATCTTTCCGTAAGTCTGCGGAAGGCTTGCATTGGAGAGGTTCCATCAACCGCCTAATTCCTTGATGCTGGTGGTATCTAGGCTTTTAACCTTGACTTGGTAAACCTTGCCGGTTGATTTGTTCCCATGCTTACTAAAGTGAGACGAAAGCTGGTGCAAATCAAACTCCGATATCTCATGGGTGGATGGATGAAATGCATGAAGAAGCATATGAACAG
Organism: Glycine soja; assembly: GCF_004193775.1. NCBI lineage: Eukaryota > Viridiplantae > Streptophyta > Magnoliopsida > Fabales > Fabaceae > Glycine > Glycine soja. The sequence continues at coordinate 13,610,231 of NC_041004.1, read as the reverse complement.
ATGCAACTTAGGAATCGGGGGCCGAGGAATTGTCTCCTTCTTAGATACAAGTCTAGGGGTAGCAAAGTGCCCCAACTACGTTTTTAGAAGGCGAACAGGACCCTCCGTGGTTGTTTACAGAGGGATCAAGACAGACCCTATGCATATGCAAAAGCCGCAATGACAATGTCTACTGAACATAAGCAAAAGGGTATATGATATTTATGCATGCAGTGTGAAAAATGCACGCAGCGTGTTCGCTCCGGCCCCTATAAGGACCTACAGGAGAGAACTAACTAGCTATTTAGCAATAACCCCCAAGGTATCATATCTCTCTTGACGTATCTAGAGGTATTATCCCTTCGAAGAACATATTGCAGCAGTAGGGACTACTAGCAACAATAAGTTTTCAAAGAGAAAAGCTCTAGATAGGTTACTGTAATCAAGCAAGTCGAACCTAGCATGATCACAATTCCCTCCACTCCTTATGTTCCATGAACCCGGTATAGGGCCCTTTTTCACACAGGTGTGCAAATAGTGTTGGTGTTGTGTGCATCAAATGAATAAATATTTACTTATGCATATATTTTAAACGCACTAAAGCAACAAAGAGTTTATATACACAAGAAAACATAATGAAGGAAACACAAGGGTAATCACGGTAAAACATGCACAAGATTAAATGGCCTAACTCCTAAAAACACCCCCAGTGGAGTCGCCAACTGTCGCAACCTACCCTTCGCGGGAGGCGACGCGTGACTCACGGATGCGTGTTCCACAAAGAATACGCGCGGAGTCGCACCAACGTTTATTTGAGGAAAACGTCGGAAAAACCGAAAAGAGCGATCTACGAACTTGTAAGTGAAAGGTTCAGGATTATTTAGCACGGGAGTATTAGCACCCACACGTCCGTCCAAGGACGCAGCCTTAATCGAATGTGCAAACATGATTTGATTTTAGTTCCTTTTATTCCTTTATCTTTATACCCTTTTATATTTCCTTTTTGTGGTCGACCAGGGTGTTTCCCTTTGCTCCTACGTATTCCTCAATTTGCGATGAGAAATCAGACTACGTAGTTTCTTTTATCAATGTTCTTTTTTACTTAAAGGTGATCATTTTAAGGCGTTGGCCTTGAAAATGATCCATTTACTTAGTAGAAATGAAATGACAAACTTCAAAAACCTATTTTTGGAACAGCTTGACTAGGCGAGTTGATTTAGCCTTAGTTTCACCTTAGTTATTATCAATTCAATTAAGAATAGAAATCCCAAGAGAAACGTCCGATTGATTTCCGCTTTATTTACTAAAAGGTATATTTTTTGTTATTATATTATTTTATCTCTTTTTGATTCCAACGTGGTTACGCACGACGAACGTCGGAATTCATTTTAACCGAAGTTAACGGATAATACATTCAAACGATCGTGGAAATTTATTTTATTTTTAGGTTAAGCGAGAATGACTTAATAAAATGGCTTAAGCACGTCAAGAGGGGGTATAAAAAGTAAATGAAACGAGAATAAAAATACACAAAACACAATGTGGACCACCATGGTACATAGAATAATCGAAAGCTTGGTTCGAGGTACTTACCCGTTAGATCGAAGAACGAAAACGAATGAAGAACGTCGAAGAACGGTCAAAACCTTTG
>NC_041004.1:13503643-13608501 GCF_004193775.1 Glycine soja | reverse complement strand
CAACCTCCTCCAGTAAATACAACATCAATGTAAATTTAGAGCAAGCTTATTGCGCATACTTCTTTACGAACGTTCACTTGCCAAGACATTCTTATAACTAAGAAAAATGCACCATATACAATCAAGGCACCTTCGTTACCTAGATTATTTATATGTACTTCCAAGGTGTATTTGTTACCTACATCTCATGCACTTCCCTTGGCTAAATTTACATACATGCGTACTCAAAGCATTTGGGGTACCAAAATTGCACATGTGCACATTCCGGTATTTCTAATACTTATGCATATACAAACTTTGTGATGAATCTTGGCTATCTACACAATAAGGTGATACATTTCATGCTTTACTCAAGTGTTTTTGCTACTAAGCCTCATGCAAATTCAAGTATATTTTCTTTTGCTGACTAAAATTGTATTCAAATTAAAAGGTATTTTTGTAAGGTATTTTCTTTACATAACATGCAACATATATATTTTTTTGTGAGACATTTTGACTACCAAAAATTATATGTACATACATCCAAGTATTTGCTACCAACCCAAAGTGTAAATTGCCAAAGGTATTTTGCTACCTATTCTAACCTATACATTTATGATGAGCCAAATTCCTAAACATCTAGGTAGGGAATTATTGTAGCGTGGCTCATAGCTGATTGCTGGTCAAAAAGGGGTAACTTTACCCAATATGCACCTCCTCTTGTGTTTCTTTTTGTATAAAACTTTGGTTCCTTGGCCTAGGATATATGTGGGGCAATTACTCTAACCTTTTTCGGGAATGAATGCATGTCCAAAAATAGAAAATATGTGCAAACCAAAATGCCCCATGGGTTGTTTCCTTATAAAAATCACGCGCTAATGCCATTGAGGCATTTCACCGAACACTTGGTGGGCGCGCGTTTAGGCATCAATAGCAAGAGAACGGGACAATGTGGCATGTCCCATTGCTTCAAAATGCATTATAGGCCTAGGGCATCCCATACAAACCCCAATTCAACCCAATCAAGCAAGAAAACAAACCAAAATGCCCCACATATTTGGGCACATTCCCACATTTTAGAGCACCAAAAGGAGATCAAAATACACCAATGAAAAGCTAGAAGCTTAGGGATGGAATACTTACTTGTTGGTGATGAACAAAAGCGCGAAACAGAATCAAAAATGCGAAAAATGATGACCCTAGGGCTGCAAACTCGTAAATCCGTGGGTATGGCTTTTGAAAGGGGGGAAAGAAGTTTTTGAATGCAAAAACGTCCCCCTTTCGTCACTTTTATATTTTGGTGCAGAGGTGGCTCGCCCAGGCGAGCTCAGCTCGCCCAGGCGAGCTAACCTGCATTTTTTTTTTTTTGAGAGGACATTAACCATGTCCCCTCCTTCCTTATGGTTTAGCGCTTTGCCTAACTTGAACTTACTTAAGTTAGAATTAGGCGTTGATTACTTATTTTTAAAACAAACAATAGTAAGACAACTGCGAATACAAAGGATACGGGGCTGCCTGCAGTGACGTTCTTGCTTGTCTAGCGCAGAGAAAAGGCAATGATCAGTCGGTCGTGACCCCATCCCCACTTGCATCCGTTCCTAAGTACCTACAGTAATAAACAACCAGGTTCGGCCAATCTTGACCGCGTCATTGTCTTACCTCGATTGGTTTCTGCTGTCCACATTTGGTCCCCACCCCAGAAGGTAGCTCAAGATGATCCTGCCCCTGTTTTACCACAACAATATGCATGCGTATGCGTATGCATGAATGTTTTCAAACGCAGCAAATTTTAGCAAAAGTTGGTTTAGGTTCAATTTTAATTAAGCGCTTGGGGCATCCACGAACCGAGCGGAAGGGCTCAGGTGATCACAAATCAAATGCAAGGTTTGAAATCAACGTGAGGACTAAAGCCTCGAGTCCACGTTCATTTCTTTGAAAGATTGTAACGAGAGATACAGCAGACGGGAAATCCCTGGGGGAAATCCAGAAAACGCATAAGATAAAGAACATGCAGCGACATCCTTAATTGCCCCAGATTCTAAGCATAATATCGCTTGACGACATCAGAATTCACGGGTGAAGGTAACTCTTCGCCATCCATTTTGGTAAGCACCAGGGCTCCTCCGGAAAAAGCCCTCTTCACAACAAAAGGCCCTTCGTAGTTCGGGGCCCATTTCCCTCGATTGTCCTTGACAGCATGGGACATTTTCTTTAGCACAAGGTCTCCCTCATGGAACTTGCGCAAGCGTACTTTCTTGTCGAATGCACTCTTCATTCTTTGCTGGTACACGCGGCCCATGACTCATGGCCGTTAAGCGCTTACCTCGATGAGGTTGAGCTGGTCATAGCGCGTTTGAGCCCACTCTGATTCCTTTAATCTGGATTCTGCCAAGATCCTTAATGACGGGACTTCTACCTCAAACAGTAACACAGCCTCCATCCCATATACCAATGAGAACGGCATTGCCCCAGTTGACGTTCGCACTGAGTTCGGTAACCGTGTAATGCGAATGGGAGCATTTCGTGCCAATCCTTGTATGACACGGTCATATTTGGATAATCTTTTTGATATTCTTATTGGCCGCTTCCAGGCTCCATTCATCTTTGGCCGGTAGGGTGTGAAATTGTGATGCTGGATTTTAAACTCCTCGCACATTTCCCCCATTCATCTTGTTATTCAGGTTGGTGCCGTTGTCTGTTGATAATCTTCCTTGGCAAACCATATCGGCAGATGATCTTTTCTTAATGAACCTGACCACCACACCCCTCGTGACGTTGGTATAGGAAGCTGCCTTGACCCACTTGGTGAAATAATCTATTGCTACGAGGATGAAGCGATGACCATTCGAGGCCTTGGGCTCAATGGCCCCGATGACATCTATTCCCACATAGAGAAAGGCCAAGGGGCGGACATGACATTCAGAGGATGCGGTGGAGCGTTGGACATTACTCTACGAACGCTTGACATTTGTGGCATTTCCTCACATGGACACAAACAATCACTTTCCATGGTAAACCAGTAATAACCTGCTCTTAGGATCTTCCGGGCCATAGCATGCCCGTTGGCGTGCGTTCCAAACGAGCCCTCATGGACTTCCTCGATCATGTGATTGGCCTCCTTGGCATCCACACACCGCAGGAGTTTCATGTCGTGATTTCTCTTATACAGTATACTTCCACTCATGAAGAAACCGACCGCCAACCTTCTCAATGTCCTCTTATCATTGTCGGCAATCTCTGGCGGGTATTCTTTGCTTACGACATATCACTTGATGTCGAAATACCAAGGCTTTCCGTCCCGTTCCTCTTCTACTCGACAACAATGCACGGGTTTGCCACGACACCAAAATTCAATGTAGGGTAGATCCCCGTGCGGCGTTAGCTGGAACATAGACGCCAAAGTAGCAAGCGCATCCGCCATTTGATTTTCCTCGCGGGGATCATGATGGAAGGAGATCTCATCAAAGGTTTTAGCCAATTCCATGATATAGGCTTTGTAGGGTATCAACTTGGGATCTCTAGTTTCCCATTCCCCTCTCAGCTGATGGATTACCAATGCTGAGTCGCCGTATACCTTGAGTAGTTTGACATTGGAGTCAATCGCTGCCTGGACGGCTAGGGCACATGCTTGATATTCGGCCATGTTGTTGGTGCAGTCGAATCCTAGCCTGGTTGTGAAAGGTACACATTGATTGTCCGGAGAGACCAATACTGCCCCAACGCCATGGCCTAGAATGTTTGACGCTCCGTCAAACCATACGGTCCATTTGTCCCGATCTTCGTCCAATTTTTCCTCAAACAAGGCCATGATGTCCTCATCCGGGAATTCAGGATGCATGGGCTGATAGTCGTTAAGAGGCTGTTGAGCCAAATAATCCGCTAAGGCGCTTCCTTTTATCACCTTTTGGGTGACGTAGACTATATCAAACTCGGATAGCAGGACTTGCCACCGGGCGATTCGTCCCGTGAGAGCTGGCTTTTCAAAGATGTACTTAACCGGGTCCATCTTGGATATCAACCAGGTAGTATGGCTCAGCATGTACTGCCTTAGGCGATGGGATGCCCATACTAAAGCACAACACGTTCTTTCGAGCAAGGAGTAATTCATTTCACAGGTCGTGAACTTCTTACTTAGGTAGTAAACAACGCGCTCTTTCTTTCCGGATTCGTCGTGTTGACCCAGCATACACCCCATTGACTCGTCCAAGATTGTCATGTACAAAATGAGAGGCCTTCCAGGTACTGGTGGCATAAGCACATGGGGATTCATAACACACTTCTTGATCCTTCCAAAAGCCTCTTGGCAATCCCCATTCCAACGATCAGTTTGGTTTTTGCGTAAGAGCTTGAACAGCGGCTCACAAATGGCGGTGAGCTGTGATATGAATCTGGCAATATAATTCAAGCGTCCCAAGAAGCCCCGAACTTGTCTCTCAGTACGGGGTTCTGGCATCTCAAGGATAGCCTTCCCCTTTTTGGGGTCTACCTCTATCCCTTTCTGGCTTACAATGAAACCAAACAATTTCCCTGATTTGACCCCAAAGGTACACTTAGCGAGGTTCAACCTTAATTGATACTTCTTAAGCCTTTCGAACAACTTCCGCAGGTTGACAAGGTGTTCTTCCTCCAATTTAGATTTAGCAATTATGTCGTCCACGTAGACCTCGATCTCTTGATGCATCATATCATGGAACAAAGCTACCATGGCCCGTTGATAAGTTGCCCCGGCATTCTTGAGTCCAAAGGACATCACCTTGTAACAGAACGTCCCCCACAGGGTGACGAAAGTAGTCTTTTCCATATCCTCGGGCGCCATCTTTATCTGATTGTAACCGGAGAAACCGTCCGTGAAGGAAAATAAAGCGAAATTGGCCGTGTTATCTACGAGGATATCGATGTGTGGTAAAGGAAAATTGTCCTTGGGACTGGCTCGATTCAGGTCCCGATAATCCACACACATTCGTACTTTCCCATCTTTCTTAGGGACCGGTACGATGTTGGCAACCCATTCTGGATACCGCGCGACGGCCAGAAAACCAGCGTCAAATTGCTTCTTCACTTCTTCTTTTATCTTCAAGGATGTTTCGGGCTTCATCCTTCTCAGTTTCTGCTTTACCGGGGAACACTCGGGATTTAGAGGTAATCGGTGCTGTACAATGTCAGAACTCAAACCGGGCATATCTTGGTATGACCAAGCAAAGATGTCTTGGTAGTCTTTTAGTAGGATTATTAATTCTTCACGGATAGGTGCGGTAATACCTGTACCTATCTTTACTTCCCTTTTTCCACTGCCAATTCCTAAGTCTACCAGCTCTGTTTCTTCTCGATGAGGCCCCATTTCTTGGTCCTCATGGGCGACCATTCTTTCTAATTCTGGGGGAAGTCCCACATCCTCGTTTCCTTCATCTTCCGTTTGACTCATTTCTTGCTCGAAGTCGATAGGCGGGTCCCAGGTATTAGTACCTTCAGGGGACTCGTCATCGGATCTGTCGTTTCAGAAAAAGAAGTAAACATGCAAATGAATGAGAATGGGTAGAGACGTAGGAACAGATGAAGAAAGATCCTTGTATTATAAATTCAAAAACAGAAGACACAAAGCCTTAACAAAAGGAAAAACTCTAAAGCCTAGGCCCAACTATAGAGCTTTTAAAACCGTAAAGGTTTACATTATGCTCGTTGCGTAAATGCCGGGGCGTTCCTCCACTCGCCAATTTCCCAGCTGGAAATCAGGAGGGCATGGTCGTACCAAATCCAATGTACTCGGAACATCATCTTCGCATATTGCGACCACTTGACCTTTGTCTCCCAGTCCCGCGCTTATAAAGCTTCTACTTATGTGGCAGGGCGGGCTTCCTTCACTTTCTTGTCTCAACTGTGAGCTTTGGCCACTGCTTTTCCTTCCCGCGATGCTTCTCTTCATATCCGCCTGAGTGGGTTTATAGCCTAAACCATACTTCCCACGATTTCCTTTGGCATTTATCAGGCTAGTTATGCCGCTGTTGTCTTTGCCCAAACCCATTTCGGGTTCGTAACCGTTTCCCAACATAACTCGAGCCATCATTACTGCTGCATCGGACAAGCAAGCTTGCCCAGAGAATGAGTCCACGGAGGAAATGCTTACCACCTCAAAAGACTGGAAAGCGGTTTCTAATGACTCCTCTGCGGCTTCCACATAAGGCATAGAGGACGGGCAGCTCACCAAGAGGTCTTCCTCGCCTGACACGATGACCAAATGCCCCTCCACTACGAATTTCAACTTTTGGTGGAGTGTAGAGGGAACAACTCCCACTGAGCTGATCCACGGGCGCCCCAACAGACAGCTGTAGGGGGGGTTAATATCCATTATTTGGAAGGTGACTTGACAGGTGTGAGGGCCTATTTGTACTGGGAGATCGATCTCTCCCCTAACCTCTCGGCGGGTGCCGTCAAAGGCATGAACCACCATTGAACTCGGCTTTAAGTGGGAAGCATTGAATGGTAATTTCTCCAAAGTGCTCTTAGGCATCATGTTTAAACTGGAACCATTATCGATGAGCACTTTGGCTACGACATGGTCCATACACTTGACTGATACGTGCAAAGCTTTATTATGCCCTCTCCCCTCGGCGGGGATTTCTTCTTCGGCGAAGGCAAGATAGTTATTGGCAGTGATATTATTGACCAGCCCTCCGAAACCTTCTACCGAGATGTCTTGGGCCACATGGGCCTTGTTCAGAACTTTTACTAGCAGAGCCCGATGAGGCTCGGAGCTCATGAGTAACTCCAACAGCGAGACCCTGGCCGGGGTTTTGTTGAGCTGTTCGATAACCTTGAATTCGCTCTACTGAATTATACGGAGGAACTCACTGGCTTCCTCTAGTGATACCTCCTTTTTACCATCCTTTTTCTCCGGAAGACCTTTTGCCGGAATATCTTTATTCGAAGCGTGGGGTGCTTCGCCATCTTGTTCCTCCACCACTTTTCCTTTTCCCTTGACGTTCGCGGGTTGGACTGGTAGGTCCGGAGGCGCGAACACACGACCGCTACGGGTCACACCACTCAGCCCGTGATATTTGTCACCTTAGCCGACAACGAGCTGACGTTAGTGGCTTCTTCTTCCTCCCCCCTTGGAGGTGCATATCTCCATGGGACTGCGTGGCTATTTTGGTACGGGAAAGGAAAAGGTTTAGCTGCTAAGGGGAGTCCGGGCTTTTGCGAAGCTGTGCCCTTAGTGAAGTATATCACCAAGGGTTTGGGCTTTGCAACACTGCTCCCATCCGTGGACTGCATGCATATATGCTGCTCTTCTTTTCCTTCACTGCCAACTTCCAGTCGACCTTGATCTATCATCCGCTGTAACAATTCCTCTACTCCCAAACACGTCTCCATGTCATGCAGCTCGCCGGAATGCAGCAAACAGGAATCCTCCTTACACCCACTATGGGGAATCACACCTCCCTTTTGTAGGGCCTCAAAGATAAACCTCCTAGGGGTTGCCATATCCCTTAAAGGTTTAGACTTGCGCGGCCTATCGGACTCAACGGCGTTAATTGCTCCCCCTCCATGATTGGCGAGCGGGTTGGTTCTCACATTGGGCCGATCCTCTTGGAAGGTCAGCCATCCAGCATCCATTAAATGTTGGACCTTGTATTTAAGGGCCATGCATTTTTCAACGGAATGCCCCAGAACACCCCCATGGTACTTGCAAGTCGCGTTAGGGTCATACCACTTTGGGAAAGGGGGTTGGAGGACCTTTCCGGGAGTTACCACGACCAAATGATTGGCGATGAGGGATGGCAAGAGGTCTTCGTACGTCATTGGGAGTGGGGTGAATTCTTGAAATGGCCTCGGAGGGAAGTTCCTTGTTGCGTTGGAATTACCGGCCGGGCGAGTTGTGTTCGGAGTTGGAGCTTGGGGAGCTTCCCTCTGGGTGGGTGCCTTAGGCTGCACGGGTGCTGAACTAGAGGCGTTCCCGGTATGAGTCGAGAAGCTCGAGTGATGTTGCGCGTACTGATGGGTACCATGAGGTGTTTGCGGGGGTTTGACCCACGCGGGTGTTTAAAAGACGGCATGGGCATCTCCTTCCTTCCTTTTTGCCCCTGTTGCCCCGATTCTTTTGGCATTCGCACTCGTGGAGGAAACGTAATCAAACTTTCCTCTTTTCAATCCTACCTCGATTCTTTCCCCGGCGAATACTAGATCCGCAAAGCTGGACGACATGTAACCTACTAGCTTCTCATAGTAGAACACTGGCAGAGTGTCTACCATCATGGTGATCATCTCTCTCTCAACCATGGGAGGAGCTACTTGTGCCGCCAAATCTCTCCACCGCTGTGCATATTCTTTAAAGGTTTCACCCTCTTTCTTGAACATATTCTGCAGTTGAGTGCGGTCGGGAGCCATATCGGAATTGTACTGATATTGCCTTAGGAAGGCAGTAATCAGATCCTTCTAAGTACGGATACGGGAAGCTTCCAAATTAGTGTACCACACTACCGCGGCTCCGGCCAAGCTATCTTGAAAGAAGTGTATTAATAGCTTCTCATCCTTAGAGTGGGCGCCCATCTTACGGCAGTACATCTTGAGATGGTTTTTGGGACAAGTCGTCCCTTTATACTTGTCGAAGTCCGACACTTTGAACTTCGGGGGAATAACAACATCGGGTACTAAGCAAAGATCCGTCATGTCTGCGAACGGATAGTCCCCAAATCCTTCCACGGCCCTCAATCTTTCCTCAAGGAGATCGAGCTTCCTCCTTTCTTCAGTTGCCGGGGACGGTCCTTCCGTGGACAAGACTATTGGTTGTGTTGCGATGTTGGGCTGAGGCAACGTGCTGGGTGCCGGCCCTTCGGGGATCGAGGGATAGAACTCGACATCCCTTCGAGCATAGTCTTGAGGGTCTTTGTGGACTTCTTCGGGCTATTGAGGAGGCTCTCTTTCAAGGACAGGAGAAGCAACATGGCCCGCATCGTCTTGCAAGACGGGTGGTGAGTAGTTGGGCGGCAATCCATAAGGGTAAGCCGCTCGGTTGTATCCCAGATGAGGGTTGCCATCGTGCCCCATTGTGTCCCTTCCCCATCCTACTATGTTTGAGGGAGGATGGTGCGCAGTTGCCAAGAGAGTTGGGTCTGCTTCGGCAGCCGAACTGACAGCGGCAGCGGTGGCCGCGTTTTTCTCCATGAGCTGCCTCATTCCTAACATGGCCTCCATCACGGAGGCCATTTGTTCTTTCAGAGCCGACATGTCAGCTTTCATCTGTTCCTGTGTCTCCTCTTGATCACCCATTGTTCTAGATTTGGATCTGGTGCGATAGGGATGCCTTGTGGCGCGTTTAGTTATGGTGTTTTTCCCTAAAAAACCAAATGTGAGGAGTGGGTAAAGAAAGAAAGAATGCATGCTAGAGATAAAATGCAGGAGTGATTTTTGATTCGCACAAGCTTTTTGGAGTAGAAACATGGGACCAACTCATTTTATTTCAAAAAAAGGTTGTATCTAGTCAAGGTCTGAGAGACCATACAAGTTTCCTAGCGATTTCTAATTATGTGGGCCATTAAGTCTATCATATGCTGACAATAGCCGAGAAGCCCATGAATCTCTTCGAGGGTGGAGTAGGTGTCCGCCATCTCCTTGGCCTTGGCTAACAAGCGGGGAAGTTCTTGACTCCCGTTCAAGGTAAGAGCAAACCGATCCATCCACATGGTCGCCTCTTGGTGTAAAGAGTCGATCACCCTTCCTCTAGCCTCTTTTTCCGCGTATACCTGAGCATACTCGTCCGCGATCCTATGCTCGTGGGCCGTGACTAGACCTAACTCTTCTTAGTACTTGGCGATGATAGCTAGCATGTTGGTCTCCGTCTCGCATAAACGCTGAGACAAGCTTCTTTTGGACCTTGAACAGGCAACTAACTCCTCTTTCAGAACCATGCTATGTGCTCGCGACTGGTCCCTCTCTTCCCTTCGCAGCTTGAGTTCACTATTGCTACCCCACAGAGCTCCACGAAATTTATTCCGGCCACACTCTTCCTTGCGAGCCCTCTTGGTCTCTTGTTCAAGGGCTCTTGCGGTAGTTGCATTCTCTTCCCGTAATCCGGCACACTCCTTCCGAATGTGTGTAGCGACCAACTTGAACTTCTCCTTGGCAAGTTTCGCCTTTCCTAACTCGCTTTTGAGAGCTTGGACTTCTTCGTCCTCTTCCGGTGCTTCAAAACTCTCTTCGCTGACGACTTTTAACTTGGTGAGCCAATCTAAATCTCGTATATGAACTTTCAACCATTCATGGTACCCACAATGATGCCATTACGAATGCCCCTAAGTTCTTGATATTTCTTTAACGGGGTTTCCCATGCCTTATGGATTCTTTGTATAGTCTTGGAATTTTGTGCGCCGAAATCCCTCACAAGGAAAGGAGACATGCCTTCTTCCGTCGGTGCTCCCCTCATGGGGTACCCTAGTTGTCTTATAGCGAGCGCGGGATTGTAGTTAATACAACCCCTCGTTCCTATCAGCGGAATATTTGGGTATCCTCCACATGAGAAAAGGACTCCTTCTTTACCTTCCTTCCATCGGGGGAACCAATTGATTGTTCTACCTCCTATCCCGGCCAAAAGCTGGTCCTAATCTATTCTCCTCTTTTCAGTACACGAGCGATGGCTCAGGAGCGGACATGGATGCCTTGTGTCTTGCTGGAACAAGTGCGAAACCAACCAAACACAGAGGGCGGGCAAGCAACAGATGATCCGTGCGCTACTCTTTTCGCACCTTCGGTCAAATGTGTCAAATAAATCTGCCAAGACAGCTACCACCGGACTTTCCTTGCTATGGTGGTATGCAAGGAAAGCGTCGATTGCTGCTAGGTCCACCAAACCATCCACGTTTGGAAAGAGGACGACCCCAAAAATTAGCAAAGCTAACACATCCATAAACGGGACCCAATCTCCTTGATTGGCCATACCCCTCGCCTTGTCTTCTAGGTACCTCCGTGGTAGGCCCGCTATGCCGTTCCGAGTCTGTTTTATGCGGTCCAAACCTCTTGCTGAATCCTTGACCACAGTTGCAATTTTGCTCAAAGAGGGGAGACACCCGGAGGAAAGATATGGTTTTCTTCCCCCGAGAGGACACCCTAGAATTTCCTCAAATTCTTCAATGGTTGGTACTAATTGGAAGTCTCTGAATGTGAAGCATCTCAAAGGCTGGTCGTAGTATTGGGTGAGTGATGCAATGGCTCCTATGGATACCTCTGCTATGGTCAACTCTAAGATCTTTCCGTAAGTCTTGCGGAAGGCTTGCATTTGGAGAGGTTCCATCAACCGCCCTAATTCCTTGATGCTGGTGGTATCTAGGCTTTTAACCTTGACTTGGTAGAACCTCTAGCCGGTTTGATTTGTTCCCATGCTTACTAAAGTGAGACGAAAAGCTGGTGCAAATCAAAACTCCGATATCTCATGGGTGGGATGGATGAATGCATGAAGGAATGCATATGACACAGATGCAACTTAGGAATGCGGGGGCCCGAGGAATTGTCTCCTTCTTAGATACAACGTCTAGGGGTAGCAAAGTGCCCCAACATACGTTTTTAAGAAGGCGACACAGACCCTCCGTTGGTTTGTTTACAGAGGGGATCAAGACAGAACCCCTATGCATATGCAAAAGGCGCAATGACAATGTCTACTGAACATAAGCAAAAAGGGTATATGATATTTATGCATGGCAGTGTGAAAAATGGCACGCAGCGTGTTCGCTCCGTGCCCCTATTTAAGGGACCTACAAGGGAGAGAACTAACTAGGTATTTAGCAATAACCCCCCAAGGTAGTCATATCTCTCTTGACGGTATCTAGAGGTATTATCCTCTTCGAAGAACATATTGCAGCAGTAGGGACTACTAGCAACAATAAGTTTTCAAAGAGAAAAGCTCTAGATGAGGGTTCACTGTAATCAAGCAAGTCGGAGACCTAGCATGATCACAAATTCGCCTCCACTCCTTATGTTCCCATGAACCCGGGTATAGGGCCCTTTTTTCACAAACAGTGTGTGCAAATAGTGTTGGTGTTTGTGTGCATCAAATGAATAAATATTTACTTCATGCATATATTTTAAAACGCACTAAAAGCAACAAAGAGTTTATATACACAAGAACATAATGAATGGAAACTAACAAAGGGGTAAGTCACGGTAAAACATTGCACAAGATTAAATGGCCTAACTCTCTAAAAACACTCCCCAGTGGAGTCGCCAACTGTCGCAACCTACCCTTCAGCGGGAGGGCGACGCGTGACTCACGGGATGCGTGTTCCACAAAAGGAATACGCGCGGAGTCGCCACCAACGTTTATTTGAGGAAAACGTCGGAAAAACCGGAAAAGACGCGATCTACGAACTTGTAAGTGAAAGGTTCAGGAGTTGTATTTACGCACGGGGAAGGTATTAGCACCCCACACGTCCGTCCCAAGGGACGGCAGCCTTTAATCGAATGTGCAAACATGACTTTGATTTTTATGTTCCCTTTTATGTCCTTATATCCTTTATACCCTTTTTATATTTTTCCCTTTTTTGTGGTCGACAAGGGTGTTTCCCTTTGCTCCTACGTATTCCTCATTTTGCGATGAGGAAATCAGACCTACGTAGTTCTTTCTTATCAAGTGGTTCTTTTTTACTTAAAAGGTGATCATTTTAAGGCGTTGGACCTTGAAAATGATCCATTTTTACTTAGTGAGAAATTGAAATGACAAACTTCAAAAACCTATTTTTGTGGACAAGCTTGACTAGGCGAGTTGATTTTAGCCTTAGTTTCACCTTAGTTATTAGTCAATTCAATTAAGAATGAGAAATCCCAAAGAGAAAATGTCCGATTGATTTTCCGCTTTATTTTACTAAAAGGTATATTTTTTGTTATTATATTATTATTTTATCTCTTTTTGATTTCCAACGTGGTTACGGCACGACCGAACGGTCGGAATTCATTTTAAACGAAGTTAACGGATAATACAATTCAAACGATCGGTGGAAATTTATTTTATTTTTAGGTTAAGCGAGAAATGACTTAAATAAAATGGCTTAAGCACGTCAAGAGGGGGTATAAAAAGTAAATGAAACGAGAATAAAAATACACAAAACACAATGTGGACCACCATGGGTACATAGAATGAATCGAAAAGCTTGGTTCGAGGTACTTACCCGTTGAAGATCGAAGAACGATGAAGAACGAATGAAGAACGTCGAAGAACGGTCAAAACCTTTGCGAAATTCCTCACAGAAAACGTTACGGAAACATTTCGGAAGCGCCTCGGCTTAGATTTTCTTCACGGAAACAATTTTTCCAAGCAAATTCGAAAGAGAGAGAAGTGCCTAAGGGGCTGAACCCTTTTCCTTCTCACTTCCTCCCCTATTTATAGCAAAATAGGGGAGATGCTTGCCGCCCAGCTCGCCCAGGCGAGCCAGGTTGCTTCCTCCAGAAGCAACAGCCTTCTGGAGGAATCATCTGGAGGGCCCAAGTGGGCCTGGTTGCTATTTGCACCCCCGTTTTTACTAAGTACACCCCCTGCTTTTTTTGGTGATTCTTTTTTCGTAAAGTTACGGAAACTTACGAATTTCGTAACGATACTTGTTTTCTTTCCGTAATGTTACGGAACCTTGCGGATTACATAATCATCCCCTTTTTGACCTACGGAATGTTACGGAACCTCACTAATTATGCAACGATGCTTCCATTTGATTTCCGGTGTGTCACGGAACTTTACGGATTGCGCATCAATTTTTTTATTTTGTTTTTCGGAATGTCCCGGAATTTCACAAATCGCCTAATGATGGGTGCCAAGCACCTCACAAGGACCAAAGAAAGGTCGCATGTCATCAAGCAAAGGTCCCCGGACGAAATTAGGGTATGACAGACGGCAATGGAGCTGTTTGACGTTTAATCAATCCATATAAATTCTAGGGTTTGTCCCCTTTTTTTTTGTTTAAAAACATCGACGGGTGAGAACTTTTGTTCCGCCCCTATGTTCACTTAAGGCTCATGCACGATTCCCCTCATTGCCCTAGTGTAAGGCTTTGAGGTACCAATTGTTATCTTTCGTCATGACCTTGTAGCAGGGAACCTATTGGGTGAGAACTTCTAATCTGCCCTAGGTTCGCTTGAGGTTCATGCACGGTGCCCCTCATTGCCCCAGTGTAAGGCTTTGAGGTACCAATCGTTGTCTTGTTTTCACAACCTCGTAGTGAGGAAGAATGAAAGAAGCAGTTGATTCTTGCAAAAAGAATTTTCCAAGGACGAGAAATAGTGGAAGGATTTTTTCAGTTGGTGGATTAAGTCAAATGACTCCTATGTAGAAGCAAGATGTTTCGATGTTTTGATGATGCCAAAGGATCAAGTGCTTCTAAGTTTTATTCAATACAAGAATCCAAGAATCCAAGATATATGATCAAGTTGATCTCAAGAATCTTTAGGACTAAGTTTCCAAATTGAAAAAGCAAAAGGTTTGGCCAAAGAATCTATCTAAATCATTTTAAATTGAGATTTACTCTCTGGTAATCGATTACTAGCAGCTGAAAATGTTTATAACAGTCACTAGAAATTTGAATTCAAAATTTATAATGTGTAATTGATTACACATGGATGGTAATTGATTACCAGCAGTTTATTGAACGTTTTAATTCAAATTTTAAAGCCTGTAATCGATTACACAAGAGGGGATTTTCAGAAAATAATTTCCAAGAGTCACATCTATTCAAATGGTTTATGAATGGCCATCAAAGGTGACTTGGAAACACGAATTTAAAGAGTGTTTTCATTGCCCAAAAAGTTTTATCCTCTCAAAAGATTAAGAGTTTTTCTGAACTGAAATGTCTTATCCTCTCAAAAGGATTCCTCGGTCAACCACTTGCATATTCAATAAGGAATTTTGATTGATCTTCCTTGTACAATCTATCTCTTTTAAGAGAGATTTCTCCTTCTTTCTTCTTATTTCTGAAAAGGGATTAAGAGACTGTGGGTCTCTTGTTGTAGAGGATTCCTGAACACAAGGTGAGGGTTGTCCCTGTGTGGTTTAGACTTTGTAAAAGGAGTTTTACAAAGAGAGTGGAAAATCTCAAGTGGGTTGCTTGAGGACTGGACGTAGGCACGGGAAGTGGCCGAACCAGTATAAATCAAGTTTGGATTCCTCTCTTCCCTTAAACTTCTTTTATTTATTGCTATTTATCTTTTGCTTTAAAGAAGTTTATTTCAAATTGTCTTTTGAGTAATTCATGTTAAGGGTGCATTGTTAATCCAAAAAGAGAGAGTGAAAGTTTAATTGGGGAATAGTCTTTTTATCTTAATTCAACCCCCCTTTCTTAAGATAACTGAGGCCATTTGTCCCACATCCTATTCTTGATAACTCACTTTTCTATAAAAGGATAAAGATGAGGGACAAAGATGACTGAGGCCATTTGTCCCATTTGTCCCATTTGTCCCACAGACCAATGGCTTGCACCCACATTCCGGTGAAAGTTGAATAAGCAAAGAAGCGTTTGTGAGAGGATGAGGGACAAAGATATCAAATTTATCCATTTTATTTAGCATTGTAACTGTGGTTTACAATAATGGTATAAACTTGAAAATCCTGATGAGTCATTAGAGACATCTAACAACAGCTTTCAAAATTGCCCCATGTGGTGTCGCTTGTCAGTGTTAGGATTCAACAAGCAATTCTCCTCAAATTTCAGCTAGCCCACATCAATTAGACTTTGCACCTTATGCTTCAGGGTCCTACAATGCTCAATGGAATGCCCTGGGGCTTCTCCATGACAAGCACACGTTGCGTTCAAGTCGTACTCTCGGAGAAATGGAGGTTGATGAACCTTGGCTGGGGTTATGGATACCATTGAATTATCAAGTAGATATGGGAGCAAGTCAGCATAGGACACTGGAATTGGGGTGAATTCTACTAGGCTTTTTCGCTGCAAAATTCATTTCTTGGTTGGTGTTTTGGTTTGTGCTAAAAGTGGTGTTCGTCATTGGAAGTGCAGTAGATAGGCTTTGTGGTTGATTTAGGGATGGCCTTTGTGGATAACTGGGTGGTGGGTAAGGAGAAGGTTTGTTATTGGCTGAGTAATGACATTGTTGGGTTGGTGGGAAACTTTGGCTGTACAGGAATGGCAGGCACAGCATGGGCTTCTCCCTCATTCTCACCCTCTTCATTTGCCCCAGTTTTTTTTTTTTTGGCATTTATCAAAGCATGATGATCAGATTTGCCTCTTTTTAGACCCACTTTGATCCTTTCATTGGTGAAGACCATATCCGCAAAGCTTGAAGGTATGTAACCCACCCTTTTCATAGTAGAATATTGGTAATGTGTCTACCATCACGATTACCATCTCCCTTTCCATCATTGGGGGTGCCACTTGGGCTGTCAGATCCCTCCACCTTTGGGTGTATTCTTTGAAAGATTCATGCCCCTTTTTGCACATGTTCTGTAGTTGCATCCTATCTGGAACCATCAGAATTGTACTGATACTGCCTAACGAAGGCAACCATTAGGTCCTTCCAAGAATGGACTTGGGAAGGTTCCAAGTTAGTGTACCAGGTAGCAACTACCCCTATAAGACTTTCTTGGAAGAAATGTATCAACAACTCCTCATTTTTTGTGTATACCCCCATCTTCCGACAATACATCTTTAGACAGATCTTGGGGCAAGTAGTCCCCTTGTACTTGTCAAGGCCCGGCACCTCGAACTTGGGAGGGGTGATGATATTGGGTACTAGGAACAACTCTTCTAGGTTAGCAAAGGCATAATCTTCGCCTCCTTCAATGTCCTTGAGCCTTTCCTCTATATGATCCAACTTTCCCTTTTCAGCCATAGCAGGAGGGGCTCTTCCCACCGCAAAATAGGTTGTGGTTGTGGGCGAAACTGAGGGCCCTCCAAAGTGTTTGGCATGGGTATACCACCAACTGCTTGCCCTTCAGTGGCATATCCGAGGCAAGGCTCGAAGTCGACTAGATTGTGGTGGGGAATTTCATGTGTCTCCCCCACGGTTTAAGAGACATGTGCATGATCAGTTTGGGGTTGTTGGCTCTCAATGGGTATGGGAGTGGAGTTATTGACATTCTCACTAGGAGTGCACGCCACATTGGGTGATGTATAGTTGGGAGGCAAGCCATATGGCGGGAAGGCATGCTCGTTTTGAATTTTCACATCATGGGGCCGTTCGTACTTCCCAAATCTTTGCCTAACCCACTGGTAGCAGCAACCGCATTAGCTTCCATTATCTTCTTCACGCTCCTCATGGCCTCCATCATTGTGGTCATTTGCTCTTTCATGGCCTCCATGTCGGCCTTCATCTGCTCTTGCGCCTCCTCTACTTTACCCATTACTCTAGCTCTAGCACGGGTTCGGTAGGGGCACCATAAAGCATGTTCTTTTCTTTTTTATAACAATGATTAAGTTCGTTTTTATTTTTTCAAGGAAAGAATGTAATGAACAATGCAACCAATGAAAAGCATGGATGTATGTGAACGATGCACAGTTGAAGTATTGCGAATTTTTATGCAGGATATGGGGTTGAATCAATTTAGATTTTTCAACATGGTCCATGACATCTTGGTCAAGGTGAAACTGGAAGTAACAAGGACATCAACAGTCCTGAATGTGTTTGGCAGTAGACAAAGCAGCGATGTAACTCGATTCATCTTTTGCCCCAATTTTTGCAAGATGGTTACTTCCATACTTCAACTTGACTTGATGAACTTTTTTTTCGAAAAAGCATGAGCTTAATTCAACCCTATAATCCAAGGAATGGCAATTCTGATCGCCAATACTTCAACAACATTTCATAGGGATGAAAGACTCGGGAATACGCATGCTATGCATGGAAAATGTAATTATGAGATTGAGATGCCCGAAGAAACGTCATTTCCTAGTTAACCACGCATTTAGGTACCATACTCAATCATTTTGTTTTGTTTTTTAAGAGAAACAGGTTTATGATCCCAACATGGTTAGCTCATGGTACCTAACACATGCAACTAAGAATGCGGTGTAAACTTTCATGCTTCCTTTTTTTGTTTTTGTTTTGCAAAGGAAAATGCAAGGATCATGCATGAGCGAACATGAAAACAAAAGGTATGCAGTTTGTAGAACAAAATGTATGTTGAACGCATATGCATGATGATGTAATGACTCATGCAAAATTTGAGGCTGGAACATGATAACGGACAAATGCAGGAACGATATTATGATGCCATGAAGAGATGCTTATGTGATGCATGATATGAATGCATTTATGGACACGAGAGCCCGGAAAATTATCTCTTCTTACTTGCGCATTTGGGGGCGCAGTGCCCCATGTGTACAGTTAAGAAGGTGATATGGACCTTCCGACATACAATGCATGCTAGAGATAAAATGCGGGAGTGATTTGATTCGCACTAACTTTTAGAGTAAAAACATGGGATAAACTCATTTTATTCAAAAAGTTTATAACTAGTCAAGATCTGGGCGACAATACAAACTTCCTAGAGGTTTCTAATCATATGGGCCATTAAGTCTATCATATTCTGACAATAGTCGAGAAGTCCGTGGATCTCCTTGGGGGTGGAGTAGGTGTCCGCCATTGCTTTGGCCTTAGCTAGCAATCGGGAAGTTCTTGACTCCCGTTCAAGGTAAGAGCGAATCGGTCCATCCACATTGTTGCCTCATGATGTAATGAGTCGATCACCCTTCCTCTAGCCTCTTTTTTTGCGTACACTTGGGCATACCCGTCCGCCACTCTATGCTCGTGGGTCATGGCTAGATTTATTTCTTCTTGGTACTTGGTGATAATAGCTAACATGTTGGTCTCTGTCTCGCATAACCGCTGAGACAAACTTCTTTTGGACCTCGAGCAAGCCTTCAATTCATCTTTCAAGATCAAACGGTCTACTCGTGATTGGTCCTTTTCCTCTCTTCGGAGTTTAAGCTCACTGTTGCTACCCCACACAGCCCCTCGGAACTTGTTCCGGCCATGCTCTTCCCTACGAGCTCTCTTGGTCTCTTGTTCCAAAGCCTTGGTGGTAGCTATATTTATATCTCTCAGTTCAGCATTCTCCTTTCGGATTTTAAGAGCTGCTGATTTGAACCTTTCTTTGACTGTTTGAGCTTGCTTGAGTTCCATCCTAAGGGCTTGCACCTCTTTGTCTTCCTCTGACGCCTCAACTTCCTCCCTTTTAGTGGTTCTCAAACTCGAGAGCCAATCCAAACCTTGCACGTGGGCTTTTAACCACTTACGATAGCCACCGATGGGCCCATTGTTACTACCCCTAACTCTCTTAGACTGGTGATCCCTAGGCTCTTGACCTTGACTTGATAGAACCTCTTTTTAAGTGAAGGCTTTTGACTTGATCCCATGTTTTACTAAAGTGAACAAAATCGGTGCGAATCAAAACTCCAACATCTATCATGGGTGGAATGGATGAATGCATGAAGAAATGCATATGACACGGATGCAATTTATAAATACGGGAGCCCGGGAAATTGTCTCCTTCTTAGATATAACGTCTTGGGGTAGCATAGTGCCTGACACATGTTTTTAAGAAAGTGTCACGGACCCTCCGTTGGTTTTCCAAAGAGAGGGGATCAAGACAGAACCCGTGCATGATGCATATGCGAAAGGCACAACACGGGGATGTACATAGTACGAAAATATTCACAAACAAATATAAGCAAAAGGGTACATGACATTTATGCATGGCAGTGTGAAAAATGGCACGCAGCGTATCCGCTTCGTGCCCCTATTCAAAGGACCTATATGGGAGAGAGCTAAAAAGGTTTTTACTGATAATCCCCAAGGTGGTCATATATCTCTTGATGGTCTCTAGAGGTATCATCCTCTTCGAAGAACATATTGCAGTAGTAGGGACTACTAGCAACAATATGTTATCAAAGAGAAAAACTCTAGATGAGGGTTCACTGTAATCAAGCAAGTCGGAGACCTAGCCTGATCACAGATTCACCTCCACTCTTTATGTTCCCACGAACCCGGGTATAGGGCCCTTTTTCAAATAGCGTTGGTGTTTGTGTGCATCAAATGAAAATATTTACCTCATGTATACATGTTTAAAACACACTAAAAGCATAAAAGAGTTATATACACAAGAACATAAGGAAAATAAAGGGAAACCAACAAAGGAGGATGTCATGATAAAACATTGCACAAGATTAAATGGCCTAACTCTCAAAAAATAGTCCCCAGTGGAGTCGCCAACTGTCGCAACCTACCCTTCGGCGGGAGGGTGACGCGTGACTCGCGGGTGCGTGTTCCAAGAAAGGAATACGCGTGGAGTCGCCACCAACGTTTATTTGAAGAAAATGTCGGAAAAACCGAAAAAGACGTGATTTACGAACTTAAAGTGAAAGGTTTGGGAGTTGTATTTACCCACGGGGAAGGTATTAGCACCCCACGCATCCATCACAAGAGACGACAGCCTTTAATCAAATGTGCAAACATGACTTCAATTTTTATGTTCCCTTTTAAGTCTTTATTATTTTTTGTACTATTTATATTTTTTATCTTTTTGCGGTCGACGAGGGTGTTTCCCTTGCTCCTACGTATTCCTTAGTTGTGATAAGGAAATCAGACCTACGTAGTTCTTTGTGAACAAAGTGTTTGGTTAAGTTGTTTTTATCCTTTTTGCAAGATAAATTTTTATTGAATGAAAGGTTATTTAAGGCGTTGGACAATTAAACAAACTTTCGATTCTTTTGAAAAGAGAGAAGACATTAAGGCATTGGACCATTAATGTTCTCTTTATTTTTTGAAAGAGGTAATAAAGTTACATGTTGGTTTTAGGCCTTTAGAAATTTACACTTAACCGATAAAAGCGGAAAAGACCATTTCAAGGCTTTGGACCTTTGAAAATGGCTTTTTTAGGCGATGACAAAAGTTTTGGTTTATGAATTGATTTTAGCCTTAGTTTCACTTTGGTTATTAGTCGATTCAATTAAGAAAGAAAAATCCCAAAGAGAAACGTCCGATTGATTTTTTTGACTCATTTTACTAAAAGATGTTTTTGATTATTATATTATTATTTTACCTCTTTTTGGTTTCCAACCTGGTTACGGCATGACCGCATGGTCGGATTTCATTTTAATAGAAATTAACGGATGTTACAATTCAAATGATCGGTGAAAATTTATTTTATTTTTTGATTAGATGAGAAAATGACGTAAGCAAATGACTAAAGCACGTCAAAAGGGGGTACGGAAAGTAAATGAAATGAAAATAAAAGCACGTAAAAACAAATGAGGACCACTAAGAGTACATAGAATAAATTGAAAAGTTCGGTTTCGGGAACTTACCGGTTGAAGACCGAAGAACGAACGAAAGACGGCGGAAAACCTCCACGAATTTGCTTATGGAAACGTCACGGACGAGTTACGGAAGCGCCTCAGCTTGGATTTTCTTCACGGAAACGATTTTTTTCACTAATTTCAAGTGATTCTCGAATTACACGGAGGGCTGAACACTTTTCCTCTTCACTTCTCCCCCTATTTTATAAGAAAATGGGGGAGAAGCTTGCCACCCAGCTCGCCCAGGCGAGCTAGGTTGCTTCCTCCAGAAGCAACCGCCTTCTGGAGGAATTTTCTGGAAGGCCCAAGTGGGTCTGGTTGCTATTTGCACCCCCATTTTTACTAAATACACCCCCTTGCTCTTTTTTGGTGATTCTTTTCCGTAACGTTACGAAACTTTACGAATTTCGTAACGATGCTTGTTTTCTTTCCGTAATGTTACAAAACCTTATGGATTACGTAATATTCCCTTCTTTGCCTTCCGGAACGTTACAGAACTTTATGGATTGCGCACTAACACTTCCTTTTAATTTTCAGCATGTCACGGAACCTCACGGATTGTGCTACAACGCTTTTCTTTTGGCTTCCGGCATGTCTCAGAACTTCACAAATTGCCTAATGATGGGTGCCAAATACCTTGAAGTGGTCAAACGAGGGTCGCATCCCAACAACGGATGGTCTCCGGACAAAATTAGGGTATGACAACGATGTTAGTCACTGTATGCTATCGGACTCTGTGTCTTACGGATTGCAAATGAGACTTTTTCGCAGTCTCAGTCGGTAGACGTTGACATCTCCATGGAAGGTGCAAATGACGACGTTAGTCACTACATGCTATCAGGCTTTGAGTCTTACAAATAGCAAATGAGTGTGTGCGGGTTACCATATAGGGCGTCTCCGCGTGCCGATGGACTCACAGGTCGTGATAGCAAAAGATGGGGTGGTCGATAAAAGCGAGGCTTTTGCTCCTACGTATCCTCAATTTGTGATAAGGAACTCAGACCTACGTAGTTCTTGATAACTATGAGACTAAAGTAGTCTCGGTGTTCTTTCACTAAAATGCGAACATGCTTTAGTAAAGAAACAAAACCTCTAACCGATTAGAGCAACATATAATTTTTGGAGAAAAACAATGTGTCTATTAGGGAAGGAGAGTATGCTGATAAAATCTTCTCATAACCACAAATGAGATTTCGGATAACAGCGTTTCATTTCTAAATGACCATTTAGAGGAAACACTGGGTCCAACAAAATAAAATAAAATCACTCAAAGTGTATCAATCTCACACAGGTAAGTCTTTTATCCTAATTCTGAGCCATAGATATGTCATGACTTGATTTTGCAAATCATTTTCTATCAAATCAAAGATTACATGCATGATCACGTATGAATAGGAACTTTTCGGAATGGTGTTTTTTTTGGTGGGAAATTTTGGCTTTGAGTGTTTTGGCCTCTTCCTTTTCTGTTTTTGTTTAGTGCGGGGCGAAAAAGTCACTGACGCACAGGATTTTGGTTGGCAATCAAAGGGAGAGGACCACTCCAAGTCGTGGTTTCCTTTCTTTTCTTATTTGCTTGTGACAATTCAAATATTGTCTGGTCCGAAGACCTTTCTGTATATTTCTTTTGTTTTCTTCCGATCTTCGATCGAGAACTTTTCTTTTTCTTTTGTTTTCTTCTGATCTTTGATCGAGAATTTCTCTTTTTCTTTTGTTTTTTCCGATCTTTGATCGGAAACTTTCTTTGTTCTGGAAGCGTGTTAGCAGCTTAATAGTGAATGACTTTTTTTTCTTGGGAGACCCCATTGTTCCTTCTTCCGAGGACAGGGATGGAAATTCTCATCCTGGGTCAAGGTTTATGGTGGTTTGAGGTCTTGGGTCAAAAGGCTTGCAAAACGGTTAGACATGATGTATGTCAGGGTGTTGGTTTGGCCAGCCGTTCAGGGATAAAGGGGATGTCCCACATTTATTTCCATGACACACATACAACAATGATGATTTGGAAATTTTATGCAAAACTGGTTATGCATGCACCCATGTGGACACTTAAGCATCAAATTTTTATGGTCATGTGACACTAGGGCTCAGGATTCATTTTTCCTATTTAAGTCAACCCAGTGTTTCCAAAACATGTTCTTTCATCAATTCATGCATTCATCCGAGTCCATTTTGGGTGTTTAGGAAAATTTTCACAGCATTCACCCTTTAGGTGCATACACATTTTTCTTCAAAAACCTTGTGTTCTGAATGGCAAGTTCATTTCCTTTAAAAAGCATGTTGGTTTTTTAGCTAACCTAAATTACATACATGCATATCTAAGGTATTTTCGTTTCCTAAACACACATACATATATTTTGTGAGGTATGACTACCTTTCGAGCTTGTGCTTGTTTTATTTAAATTCCTAAGATCATGAGAAACTAGGTGTGTCCTACTATGACTTGAGAAACAAAGGTGATCATATAACAAGCAGAGATTTAAAAGGTACTAGGTTGCCTCCTAGTAGCGCTTTTTTAACATCTTGAGCCGGACACGGGATGGTGATTTGTTGATCATGGGCCCAATACCTGCTCGTACCTGTCCTGGTGGTTGGGTGCCCACTGGTCGACCATGTATCGTAGGCAATGCTCTAGCCTTTGTAGATGAGTTGAGGTGGATTCTGAAGGTGGTGGTGGTGCATCTGCCGCCAAGTGCTGGTCGTCCCTAGGCTACCATGGTGCCTCGCCCTGCACATGCCTAGGGGCGCAATACTTCTTGATGAAAACCTGATTAATAAGGAGCCTTATGACCTTGTTGGGGGCGACGGGTACTCTGTAGAACTGACAAAGGCTCGTAATTAGAGCTGGAAACCCTAGGAACCTGTTGGACTTCTCTGGGTCCACTGGGTGTCTTGCGGGTGCGATCCCTACAAACAGTAGATGATATCAGAAATCAGTTGAGCCATCTGCATACTTACCTATGTCACGATGGCATGACCTTGCTGGGGGGCGGGCACCCTGTAGGACTGACAGAGGCCTATAACCAGAGCTAGAAACCCCAGGGCCCTATTGGACTTCTTCGGGTCCACTAGTGCCTTGTGGGCGCGATCCCTGCAAATAGTGGATGGCATCAGAAATCAGTTGAGCCATGTGCATACTTACCTATGTCACGATGACATGACCTTGCTGGGGGGGACAGGCACCCTATAGGACTGACAGAGGCCCGTAACCAGAGCTAGAAACCCCAGGGCCCTGTTGGACTTCTCTAGGTCCACTGGGTGTCTTGTGGGCGCGATCCTTGCAAATAGTGGATGGCATCAGAAATCAGTTGAGCCACGTGTATACTTACCTATGTCACGACGGCATAGACCAACTGACACTTTGGCAGGGGGAGATCAGAGTTGTGGTGGTTCGCATGATCCGCACTTGTCTCCCTATGGCGGTTTGGGCTAAATCTTGCCCCGGTATGCATAGTAGCTGCCCGATAGCCTCCCTCTCTGGTTGTGCTCGCACAGTTGTTCACCCTCCAATATCAGGGGGTGGCCCAGGAACAGGAAAAAAGCAAACTACTAGCCCCTCACCCGAAAGCGCATGCCTCAATTAAGCATTAAGAATGAAGGACCTTGAGTTCTCTGAAGGCACAAATGTGGAGTCCTATGAAGGCGAGGGCATGCAGCCCTATGAAGGTGAGTGCGTGCAGCCCTCTGAATGCAAGGAGGTGTAGTCCTCTGAAGGCAAGGGCGTGTATCCTTCTAAAGGCGAGGACGTGTAGTCCTCTGAAGGTGAGGGCGTGCAGCCCTATGAAGGCGAGGGCGTGTGGCCCTCTGAAGGGGAGGACGTGTAGTCCTCTAAAGGTGAGGACATGTAGCCGTCTGAAGGCGAGGATGTGTAGTCCTCTAAAGGTGAGGGCATGTAGTCCTTCGAAGGTGAGGACATGTAGCCCTCTGAAGTCGAGGACGTGTAGCCCTCAAATGGCGAGGACGTGTAGTCCTCTAAAGGGGAGGACGTGTACTCCTCTGAAGGAGAGGGCGTGTAGCCCTCTGAAGATGAGGACATGTAGTCCTCTAAAGGTGAGGACGTGTAGTCCTCTGAAGGTGAGGACATGTAGTCCTCTGAAGCCGAGGGCGCGTAGCCCTTTGAAGGTGAGGACGTGTAGCCCTCTGAAGGCGAGAACGTGTGGTCCTCTGAAGGCGAGGAGGTGTAGTCCTCTAAAGGTGAGCACGTGTAGTCCTCTGAAGGTGAGCACGTGTAGTCCTCTGAAGGCTTAGACGTGTAGTCCTTTAAAGGTGAGGGTGTGTAGCACTCTGAAGGCGAGGACTTGTAGTCCTCTAAAGGCGACTACGTGTAGTCCTCTAAAGGTGAGGACATGTAGTCCTCTGAAGCCGAGGGCACGTAGCCCTCTGAAGGTAAGGACGTGTAGCCCTCTGAACTTGAGGACTTGCAGTCCTCTGAAGGGGAGGACATGTAGTCCTCTGAAGGTGAGGACGTGTAGCTCTCTAGATGCGAGGAGGTGTTGCCCTCTGATGGCGAGGACGTGTAGTCCTCTGAAGGCGAGGGTGTGCAGCCCTCTGAAGGCAAGGACGTGTAGTCCTCTGAAGGCGAGGGTGTGTAGCCCTCTGAAGGTGAGGTTGTGTAGTCCTCTAAAGGCGAGGGCGAGTAGCCCTCAGAAAGAGAGGACGTGTAGTCCTCTGAAGGTGAGGACGTGTAGCTCTCTGAAGGCAAGGAGGTGTTGTCCTCTGATGGTGAGGACGTGTTGTCCTCTCTGAAGGGGAGGACGTGTAGTCCTCTAAAGGAAAAGATGTGTAGTCCTCTAAAGGGGAGGGCATGTAGTGCTCTGAAGGTGAGGACATGAAGCCCTCTGAAGTCGAGGACGTGTAGCCCTCTAATTGCGATGACGTGTAGTCCTCTAAAGGGGAGGAGGTGTAGTCCTCTGAGGGCAAGGGCGTGTATGTAGATGCAATTGTCTTTGGTGTTTTGATGATGATCATGATGATATGATGCAATTGATGCAAATGGGCTTTTCAAGATTAAATTCAAGACAATACTTCAAGATTACAAGTCACAACATCAAGATGATCACTAGTATATTAGGAAGGGAATTCCTAATTGAATTAGCAAAAGGTTTGGCCAAGTAATTTAAATTAAAAAGTGTTTTTCAAAGGATTTACTCTCTGGTAATCGATTACCAGAGGATGTAATCGATTACCAGTGGCCAAATATGTTTTATAACAGCTACTAAAATTTGAATTCGAAATTTTAGACTGTGTAATCGATTACACAATTTTGGTAATCGATTACCAGTAGTTAATAAACGTTTTAATTCAAATTTTAAAAGCTGTAATCGATTACAAAATTCCTGTAATCGATTACCAGACAGGATTTTCCGAAAAATAATTCTAAGAGTCACAACTTTTCAAAGGCTTTATTCATGACCACCAATGGTCTATATATATGTGACTTATAACACGAATTTGCTCAGAGTTTTTCAGAACAACAAGTGTTTATCCTCTCAAAGAGCAAAATCATTTTATCCTCTTAAGAATTCCTTGGCCAATTCAATTGCAATTCATTAAGGAATTATTTGAGTGCTCAATCTGTAAAATCTATCTCTTTCTAGAGAGATTCATTCTTCTCCTTCTCCTCATTCTCTAAGGGATTAAGAGACCGTGGGTCTCTTGTTGTAAAGGAATTCTAAACACAAAGGAAGGATTGTCCTTGTGCGTTTAGAATGTGTAAAAGGAATTTACAAGATAGTGGAACTCTCAAGCGGGTTGCTTGGGGACTGGACGTAGGCACAAGGGTGTGGCCGAACCAGTATAAATCTGAGTTTGCACTTTCTCTTCCCTTAATCTCCTTTGTTTATTATTGCTTTATATTCATATTCAAATTGTTGTATTTGAATTAACATTCAAGAAGCTCATTATTAAGGGAATTTATAACTTGAATAAAAAGTGAAATAGATTTTTTATTGGGGAAGTAGTTTGGAATATCTTAATTCAACCCCCCTTCTTAAGATATCTTTGGCCACTTGTCTAACAGTGTAGCCCTTTGAAGGTGAGGACATGTAGTCCTCTGAAGGCGAGGACGTGTAGTCTTGTGAAGGCGAGCGTGTGTAGCCCTCTGAACTTGAGGACTTGTAGTCCTCTGAAGGGGAGGATGTGTAATCCTCTGAAGGCGAGGACGTGTAGTCCTCTGATGGTGAGGGTGTGTAGCCCTCTGAAGACGAGGACGTGTAGCCCTCTGAAGGCGAGGACGTGTAGTCCTCTAAAGGCGAGGGCGTGTAGCCCTTGGAATGTGGGACGTGTAGTCCTTTGATGGTGACGGCGGGTAGCCCAACGGAGGCGAGGGCGTGTAGCCCTCTTAAGGGGAGGACGTGTAGTCCTCTGAAGGTGAGGATGTGTAGCTCTCTGAAGGCGAGGAGGTGTTGTCCTCTGATGGCGACGACATGTAGTCCTCTAAAGGCGAGGGCGTGTAGCTCTCTGAAGGGGAGGACGTGTAGTCCTCTATAGGGGAGGACGTGTTGTCCTCTGAAGGAAATTATGTGTAGTCCTCTAAAGGTGAGGCCATGTAGTCCTGTGAAGGTGAGGACATGTAGCCCTCTGAAGGCGAGGACGTGTAGCCCTCTAATGGCGAGGACGTGTAGTCCTCTAAAGGGGAGGAGGTGTAGTCCTCTGAAGGCAAAGGCGTGTAGCCCTCTGAAGGTGAGGACGTGTAGTCCTCTGAAGGCGAGGACATGTAGTCCTCTGAAGGTGAGGACGCGTAGTCCTCTGAAACTGAGGGCTCGTAGCCCTCTGAAGGTGAGCACGTGTAGCCCTCTGAAAGCGAGGACGTGTTGTCATTTGAAGCCGAAGGCATCTAGCCCTCTGAAGGTTAGGATGTGTAGTCCTCTGAAGGTGACGGCGTGCAGCCCTATGAAGGCGAGGGCGTTCAGCTCTCTGATGGCGAGGACGTGTAGTCCTCTGAAGGCGAGGGCGTGTAGCCCTCTGAAGGCGAGGGCGTGTAGTCCTTTATAGGCGAGGGCGTGTAGTCCTTTGAAGGTGACGGTGGGTAGCCCTACGATGGCGAGGGCGTGTAGCCCTCTGAAGGGGAGGACGTGTAGTCCTCTGAAGGTGAGGACGCGTAGCTCTCTAAAGGCGAGGAGGTGTTGTCCTCTGATGGCGAGGGCGTGTAGTCCTCTAAAGGCGAGGGCGTGTAGCCCTGTGAAGGGGAGGACGTGTAGTCCTCTGAAGGGGAGGTCGTGTAGTCCTCTTAAGGGAAGGACGTGTAGTCCTCTGAAGGTGAGGATGTGTAGCTCTCTGAAAGCGAGGATGTGTAGTCCTCTAAAGGTGAGGCCATGTAGTCCTCTGAAGGTCAGGACATGTAGCCCTCTAAAGGCGAGCACGTGTAGCCCTCTAATTGCGAGGACATGTAGTCCTTTAAAGGGGAGGACGTGTAGTCCTCTAAAGGCAAGGGCATGTAGCCCTCTGAAGGTGAGGACGTGTAGTCCTCTGAAGGCGAGGACCTGTAGTCTTTTGAAGGCGAGCGTGTGTAGCCCTCTGAACTTGAGGACTTGTATCCTCTGAAGGGGAGGATGTGTAGTCCTCTGAAGGCGAGGACGTGTAATCCTCTGAAGGTGAGGGTGTGTAGCCCTCTGAAGGCGAGGACGTGTAGTCCTCTGAAGGTGAGGACGCATAGTCCTCTGAAACTGAGGGCTCGTAGCCCTCTGAAGGTGAGGACGTGTAGTCCTCTGAAGACGAGGGCATGCAGCCCTATGAAGGCGAGGGCGTTCAGCTCTCTGATGGCGAGGGCGTGTAGCCCTCTGAAGGCGAGGGCGTGTAATCCTTTAAAGGGGAGGGCGTGTAGCCCTCTGAATGCGGGACGTGTAGTCCTTTGAAGGTGACGGTGGGTAGCCCTACAAAGGCGAGGGCGTGTAGCCCTCTTAAGGGGAGGACGTGTAGTCCTCCGAAAGTGAGGACGTGTAGCTCTCTGAAGGCGAGGAGGTGTTGTCCTCTGATGGCGAGGACGTGTAGTCCTCTGAAGGGGAGGACGTGTAGTCCTCTGAAGGCGAGGGCGTGTAGTCCTCTGAAGGGGAGGACGTGTAGTCCTCTGAAGGGGAGGACGTGTAGTCCTCTCAAGGGAAGGATGTGTAGTCCTCTGAGTGTAGCCCTCTGAAGGCGAGGATGTGTAGTCCTCTAATGGTGAGGGCATGTAGTCCTCTGAAGGTGAGGACATGTAGCCCTCTGAAGGCGAGGACGTGTAGCCCTCTAATGGCGAGGACGTGTAGTCCTTTAAAGGGGAGGACGTGTAGTCCTCTGAAGGTGAAAACGTGTAGTCCTCGGAAGGAGAGGACATGTAGTCTTTTGAAGGTGAGGGTGTGTAGCCCTCTGAACTTGAGGACTTGTAGTCCTCTGAAGGGGAGGACGTGTAGTCCTCTGAAGGCGAGGACGTGTAGTCCTCTGAAGGTGAGGGCGTGTAGGCCTCTGAAGGTGAGGACGTGTAGTCCTCTGAAGGTGAGGACGTGTTTTCCTCTGAAGCCGAGGGCACGTAGCCCTCTGAAGGTGAGGACGTGTAGCCCTCTGAAGGCGAGAACGTGTGGTCCTCTGAAGGTGAGGACGTGTGGTCCTCTGAAGGCGAGGACGTGTCGTCCTTTGGAGGCGAGGACGTGTAGTCCTCTGATGGCGAGGACGTGTAGTCCTCTAATGGCGAGTACGTGTAGTCTTCTGAAGGGGAAGACGTGTATCCCTCTAAAGGCAAGGACGTGTAGCTCTCTGAAGGTGAGGTTACTAGTACCCAAGGATCCACCTTTATGAGAAAGCCAGAGATTAACTCATTGAGAGGGCTGGTCATTCCAAATTCAAAAAGACTGGACAATGGAGGTAGGAAATCTATGTAGTTAACATAATTTTTAGGGATCCAGATGCATGCAACCTTTGTCTTGAAATGCTGTAAATGCGGACTTCGTATGCAACAATGCAATGTAATGGAAAGTTGTACAATGTTCATGACATTCTTTCCCTATTTTGTGATTTTGATTTTGATTTGATTTTTTTTGGAACACACGGATTGACTGTCCTTTTGAAAGAAGTGATAATTCATGCAACCTCATCTTATCTTTTGCAACCTCACTTGACCATTTTGGAGTGACGACAATGGAGTTGTTTGACATTTAATCAATCCATTGAAATCACAGGGTTTGTCCCCCCCCCCCCACTTTTTTTTGTTTAAAAAAATCGACGGGTGAGAACTTTTGATTTACCCCTACATTCGCTTGAGGCTCATGCACGGTGCCCCTCATTGCCCCAGTGTAGGGCTTTGAGGTACCAATCGTTGTCTTTCATCATGACCTTGTAGCAGGGAACCTATTTGGGTGAGAACTTCTAATCTGCCCCTAGGTTCGCTTGAGGTTTATGCATGGTGCCTTTCATTGCCCCAGTGCAGGGCTCTGAGGTATCCATCCTTGTTTTGTTTTCACAACATTGTAGCAAGGAAGAATGAAAGAAGCGGTTGATTCTCGCAAAAAGAATTTTTCAAGGACGAGAAATAGTTAAAGGATTTTTTTAGTTGACGGATTAAGTCAAATGACTCCTATTCTTGATAACTCACTTCTCTCTAAAAAAGACAAACTTTCCGGAATGATAAAATGAGGTCACATGAACGTCTATATTTTTACTTGAAAAGACAGTCAATCAAATGCTTTTTTCCTTTTTATTTTTGAACTTTTTTTTTGCTTTACTCGTTGTTTTATGGCACCCTCACCAAATGTGTAGCACGAGTAATTTCTAATTGAACGGTCTTGGAAGTCCAAACTTAGGAGCGCAAGTCGCTTGAGCAAACAAACCAATGGCTTGCACCCACATTCTAGTGGAAGCAAAGATGTAATTACGAGAGGATGTGGGACAAAGATGTCAAATTTATCCATTTCATTTAGCATTGTAACTGTGGTTTACAATAATGGCATAAACTTGAAAATCCTGATGAGTCATTAGAGACATCTAACAGCAGCTTTCCAAATTGCCCCATGTGTAGTGTCGCTTGTCAATGTTAGGATTCAACAAGCGATTCTCCTCAAATTTCAACGAGCCCGCATCAATTAGACTCTTCACCTTACGCTTCGAGGTCATACAATACTCAATGGAATGTCCCAGAACTCCTCCATGATATGCACATGTTGCGTTCGAGTCGTATCCTTGGAAAAATGGAGGTTGAGGAACCCTAGCAGGGGTTATGGCTACCATTGCATTATCGAGTAGATATGGGAGCAAGTTAGCATATGACACCGGAATTTGGGGTCAATCCTACAGGCTTTTTGCTACAAAATTCCTTTTTGGTTGGTGTTTAGGCACTGGATGTGCGGCGGGCATGCTTTGTGGATGATTGGGTTAGAGGGACTGTTATTGGCTGAGTAATGACATTGTTGGGATGATGGGAATTTTGACCGTATAGGAATTGTAGTCATAGCAAGGGTTTCTCCCTCATTCTCATCCTCTTCATTTGCCCCAATTTTCGCATTCATCAAAGCAGGATGATCAGATTTGCCTTTTTCCAGACCCACTTTGATCATTTCGCCGGTGAAGACCAAATTCGCAAAGCTTGAAGGTGTGTAACCCACCATTTTTCCATAGAAGGGTTGTGGTTGGGGGCGAAGACCAAATCCGCAAAGCTTGAAGGTGTGTAACCCACCATTTTTCCATAGAAGGGTTGTGGTTGGGGGCGAAATTGAGGCCCCTCCAAAGTGTTTTGCAGGGGTATACCACCAACTACTTGCCCTTCAGTGGCATATCTGAGGCAAGGCTTGAAGTCGGCTAGATTGTGGTGGGGAATTTCATGTGTCTCCCCCATGGGTTGAGAGACATGTACACTATGAGGTTGTCGGCTCTCAATAAGTATGGGAGCAGAGTTATTGACATCCTCATTGGGAGTGTACGCCACATTGGGTGGTGTATAGTTGGGAGGCAAGCCATATGGCGGGAAGGCATGCCCGTTTGGAATTTGCACATCATGGGGTCGTCCGTACTTCCCAAATCTTTGGCTACCATATCTGAGGTTGGATGATTCATTTGGTTGAGGTCAGATGGGGGCATCGGGTTCACCTTAGCAACAACGCTGGTAGCGGCAACTACAACCGCATTGGCTTCCATTATCTTCTTCATGCTCATCATGGCCTCCATCATTGTGGCTATTTGCTCTTTCATGGTCTCCATGTCGGCATTCATCTGTTCTTGCACCTCCTCTACTTCACCCATTACTCTAGCTCTAGCACGAGCTCGGTAAGGGCACTGTAAAGCATGCTCTTTTCTTTTTGATAACAATGATTAAGTTCATTTTTTTAAATGAAAGAATGCAATGAGCAATGCAACCAATGAAAAACATGGATGTATGCGAATGATGCAGAGTTGAAGTATTGCGAATTTTTATGCAGGACATTGGGTTGAATCAATTTAGATTTTCAACATGGTCCATGACATCTTTGTCATGGTGAAACTGGAAGTAACAAGGACATCAACAATCCTAAATGTGTTTGGCAGTAGACGAAGCAGCGATGTAACTCGATCCATCTTTTGCCCCAATTTTTGAAAGATGGTTACTTCCATGCTTCAACTTGACTTGATGAACCTTTTCGTAAAAGCATGAACTTGGTTCAACCCCATAACCCAAGGAATGGAAATTTTGATCGCCAATACTTCGACAACATTTCATAGAGATGAAAGACTCGAGAATACGTATGCTATGTGTCGCAACCTACCCTTCGGTGGGAGGGCGATGCGTGACTCGCGGGTGTGTGTTCCAAGAAAGGAATACGCACAGAGTCGCCACCAACGTTTATTTGAGGAAAACGTCGGAAAAACCGGAAAAGACGTGATCTACGAACTTTAAGTGAAAGGTTCGGGAGTTGTATTTATGCACGGGGAAGGTATTAGCACCCCATGTGTTCGTCACAAGAGACGACAACCTTTAATTAAAAGTGCTAGCATGAATGTAAGACAAAGGGTGCAGAATTTGTTTCTACGTGTTTACCCACTCAGCTTGTTGTTCCTGAATGATAAAGGGCGCAAAATCTGTCTCTGCGTGTTTACCCACTCAGCTTGCTATCATGCTTTGAGACTTAGAGATAGCAAAAGAAAGTTTTTACGGATAACCACTCGGGTATCTCCGCATGTCACGTGACTCCAGTGTCAGTATGACAGAATTTGTGTGCGCGGAAGATGACGTAAATCTCCGCGTGTCAACGGGCTTGTTTGCCGCGAGTGACAAAGGGTGCAGAAGACAACGTTAGTCTCTGCTTGCTATCATGCTTTGAGTCTTAGAGATAGCAAAAGAAAGTTTTTACGGATAACCACTCGGGTATCTCCGCATGTCACGTGACTCCAGTGTCAGTATGACAGAATTTGTTTGCGCGGAAGATGACGTAAATCTCCGCGTGTCAACGGGCTTGTTTGCCGCGAGTGACAAAGGGTGCAGAAGACAACGTTAGTCTCTGCTTGCTATCATGCTTTGAGTCTTAGAGATAGCAAAAAAAAGTTTTTACGGATAACCACTCGGGTATCTCCGCATGTCACGTGACTCTAGTGTCAGTATGACAGAATTTGTTTGCGCGGAAGATGACGTAAATCTCCGCATGTCAACGGGCTTGTTTACCGCGATTGACAAAGGGTGCAGAAGACGATGTTAGTCTCTGCTTGCTATCATGCTTTGAGTCTTAGAGATAGCAAAAGAAAGTTTTTACGGATAACCACTCGGGTATCTCCGCATGTCACGTGACTCCAGTGTCAGTATGACAGAATTTGTCTGCGCGGAAGATGACGTAAATCTTCGCGTGTCAACGGGCTTGTTTGCCGCGATTGACAAAGGGTGCAGAAGACGATGTTAGTCTCTGCTTGCTATCATGCTTTGAGTCTTATAGATAGCAAAAGAAAGTTTTTACGGATAACCACTCGGGTATCTCCGCATGTCACGTGACTCCAGTGTCAGTATGACAGAATTTTTCTACACGAAAGATGACGTAAATCTCCGCGTGTCAACGGTCTTGTTTGTTGCAATTGACAAAGGGTGCAGAAGACAACATTAGTCGCTGGTTGCTATCATGCTTTGAGTCTTAGAGATAACAAAAGAAAGTTTTTACGGATAACCACTCGGGTATCTCCTCATGTCACGTGACTCCAATGTCAGTATGACAGAATTTGTGGGGGCGGCCGACAAAAGCGAAGCTCTTGCTCCTACGTATCCTTAATGAGGAACTCAGACCTACGTAGTTCTGGCTAACTTCTGAGACTAAAAATAGTCTCGGTGTTTTTCTCACTGAAATGCGAACATGCTTTAGTAAAGAGAGAAAACTTCCAACTAATTAGAGCAACATATGTTTTTTGGATGAAAAACAATGTGTCTACCGGGGAAGGGGAGTATGCTGATGAAATCATCTCATAACCATAAATGAGATTTTGGATGTTAGCCTTTTGTTTCTAAATGACCATTTAGAGGAAACACTGGGTTCAACAAAAATAGAAGAAAATCACTCAAAGTGTATTAATCTCACACAGGTAAGTGTTTCGTCCTAATTCCGAACCATAGATTTGACATGACTTGATCTTGCAAATCATTTCCTATCAAATCAAAGATTACATGTGTGATCATGGATTAGTAGGACTTTTTCTTGGGAATGGTGTTTTTTTTTGTGGGAATTTGGGCTTTGAATGTTTTTGGCCTTTTCCTTTTCTGTTTTT
Organism: Glycine soja; assembly: GCF_004193775.1. Classification (NCBI taxonomy): domain Eukaryota; kingdom Viridiplantae; phylum Streptophyta; class Magnoliopsida; order Fabales; family Fabaceae; genus Glycine; species Glycine soja. The sequence continues at coordinate 13,573,576 of NC_041004.1, read as the reverse complement.
GTTTAGTGCGGGGCGAAAAAAGTCGCTGACACACAGGATTTTGGTTGGCAATCAAAGGGAGAGGACCACTTTAGGTCGTGGTTTCCTTTCTTTTCTTGTTTACTTGGTGACAAATCTGTATTGTTCAGATATTGTCTGGTCCTAAGACCTTTCTGCATGTTTCTTCTTTTCTCTTCCGATCTTTGATCGAGAATTCTCTTTCTTTTTTGCTTTCCCCCATTCTCCTTGATTGGGAATTTTCCCTTTTTGCTTTCTCCTGATTCTTTTGATCGGGAATTTTCTCCTTTTCTCCTTTTCTCTTCTTTTCTTTTTCTTTTTTTGTTTTCTTTTGAGGGCAAGGTTTATGGTGAGTTAGGACTTTGGCTCAAGGCTTGTAGAATGGATGGACATGATATATGTCAGGGTGTTGGTCTGGTTCAGGGATAAAAGGGAATGTCCCACATTATTTCCATGACACAAATGCAACAATGATGATTTGGAAATTTTATGCAAAACTAGTCTTGCATGCACCTATGTGGACACTCAAGTGTTGAAAAGTTTCTGGTCATGTGATGCTAGGGCTCATAATTCATTTTCTCTACTTTAGTCAACCCAGTGTTTCCAAAATATGTTCTTTTATCAATTTGTGCATTCATCCGAGTCTTTTTTTGGGTGTTCGAAAAATTTTCACAGCATTTACTCTTCAGGTGTATACACAATTTTTTCAAAAACTGGTTATGATCAGTGAATTCTTTCAAAGAAAAGTTGGAAGTTGTCTCTTTTCACAAGCATGTTGTGTTTTTTTTTTAGCTAGACAATTTTTTTATTTTCATTATTTTCTTTTTCCTTCCTTTTTTTTCTTTTCTTACTTGCTCTCTTTTCTTTTTCCTCTTTTTAAGTTATTTATCATTTGTTCATTTCCGCTTTCTTCTTTCTTTTTTTTTATCTGAAAAGGTCGTGTGGACGAGGGCACACACTACCTGCTTTCGTCTAACCACAAGGCGAACGAAAAACGTACGAAAATGGTAAATCGCAAAAATGGTGACGAAATAACTGAGAGTCATAACGCCAAAAGTTTCTAACAGAAATGAACAATAATGATAGTAACGTTAGCAACCATATGAACAAAATAGAAAATAGTAATGTCAACAGCAATATGGGCAATAACAGAAAACGTTAATAGCAAACTAAACAAAACAAAAACAAATATGTCAAAAACTGCGGTGACCTCGGTCATGTGGCTCCGCTGCCTCCCAAGAAATCGAGAAAACTGTCATCTCCTCATCCATGCGGGCTTCCTCTTAAGTTATAAAATAATATGTAACAGATAAAGAGGAAACATAAAAGAGAATACGAATCTGGGGATCCCCTGGTCATGTGGCTCCACTCCCTTCCAAGAAACCGAGTAAATTTGTCATCTCCTCATCCATGCGGGCCTCCCCTGCCTGGGCCTCAGGCCAATCTCCGTGCCATGCGACCTCAGCCCTGAACTGATCTGGAGTAGGGCACGCAAAAGGAGCGAAACCCTGGCTCTGCTGACTGAGGCTGAGCTGGTAGAGACACTCATGTATCTGCACCTACCCCCTGTGGTTGGCCGCCTGCCGGCGAACAAAGTACAGTAGATACCGCTCCGTGCCAAATGACCCAGCTGGATCAGCCTGATGAGGTGGTGGCGGTGCGCCTGCGTCCTGCGGTGCATCACCCTGCGCCTGTCTAGGCGTGCAATACTTCTCAATGAAGGCCCGGGTGATCGACGGTCGAATCACCTTACTAGGTGTGACGGGAACCCCGAATGACTGGCAGAGGCCCGCGATCAATGCTGGAAACCCCAGGGCCCTGTTAGACTTATCTGGGTCTAGAGGGTGCCTAGTAGGTGGCATACCTGCAAATATATAAATGGCGTCAGCGATCAACTGAGCCACATGGACGCTCATCCGTGTCAGGATGGCATACACCAGCTGACACTTCGGCAGAGGGAGGTCGGAGTTATGATCGCTGGGCAGTATGTTGCTGAGGAGCAACATAATCCATGTCTGGGTCAAGGTAGTCATGTTGGTGTGCATGATCCGCACCCATCTCCCGGCAGCGGTCCGGGCAAATTCCTGACCTGGTATGCATAGCAACTGGGCAATGGCTTCATCGTCAAATCCATCGGCCCGGTTCCTTCTCTGACTATACTCGCACTCCTGGCCCTCCTCCAACACTAGCGGGTATCCCAGGAACTGGCTGAGGGCGTCTGTATCAAAAGGAATCCACTGGCCCCTTACCCATGACCGCAGGTCCCGCACACCCTCCTCTGTGGGCCAAGCATTGGCATAAAACTCCAGAACTATATCCGGATCAAACTTGGCCATGGGAGTGACCAGCGACGTCCAACGCCGGCGAGCTATCTCCTCTTGGAAATCTGTGTACTCATCGTCCCTGAGTTGGACGCATCTCTCTCGGGGGAATGACCATCCCTTGATGGCCTCGAAACGCTACCGGTGCTCAGCGCTCCTGAAATGATGATTGTCGAACTCGGGAATGGCACTAGTCCCTTCAGCCGCAGCGTCCTTCCTAGACCTCTTTGTGGAAAGCTTTCTCAGAGCCATTTCCTGCGAAGACAAACATTTGGAAAGTTAGTTTATGAGAAACCTCTTATTTTAAAGAAAAAACGACATGCTAATCTTTCCGATTTAGAACAAACTTGTGCACACATTTCCTTAATGTAAAACATTTATGAACATGCGTGTACGCAAAATATCCTACCATTTATATCAACATACAAGGATATTCAAAACATTCTAGTTAACACACATAATAATTTTTTTTGAAAAGAATACATATACACATGCTCAAAATATTGTGTCCAAATTACACATGTTCATATCCTAAGCATTTCGCTACCACAAACTACCTACGCACATTTGAAGTATTTTATTTAACATACAAATTTTGTTGTTTCATTCACATTTATTTATACACATATGCACATTGGAAAGCCAATCTCACGTCATGCACACATTTGCATTTGAAAAGGAAATTTCATGCCATCTATATACACTTGAGGGGCAATTCCACATCATATACTCATTTGGGAAGCATCCTCGTGCCATTTTTGACATGGGTACATTTTTTAAAAGGCTCCTTATACTACCTATCCACAAATATACATATTTTGAAAGACATTTTTTTGCTACTCATTCACACTTTGCAAGGTATTTTTATGCCATATATTCATATATATACCTACCGTTGAAAGTTATTTTCCATGCAACCTAGGTGCAAGGTATTCCTCATGGGGCAGCCAAATTCTAGTAAAAACCCTCTCAAACATGTCCTAATATTCATGCCTATTCAAAACCAAAATTTAGATCCTTAGGCATAAGTCATGCTTCCTTTCTTTGAAATTAAAAGCTTGGGTTCCTAAGCTTAGAATTGCATTTGGGCACTCATTTCAAAATCCTTTTTGTTGTCCCTATATATATAAAACAGTCCCACAATCCCAAGCTTACAAAACCATGCTCATATGTCATTGAGGCATTTCACCGAGCACTTGGTGGGCGCATGTTTAGGCATGAATAGCAAGAGAATGGGGGCAATGTGGCATGCCCCATTGCTTCAAGATGCACCCTAGGCCTAAGGCCATCCCCTACAACCCCTCAATTCAAACCAATCAAGCATGAAAACAAACCAAAATTGCCTCACAAATTTGACCACATTTTCACAATTTAGAGCACCAAAAGAAGACCAAAATACACCAATGGAAAGCCAGAAAACTCAAGGATTAGATACTTACTTGTTGGAGTGAGTAGGAGTACCAAAAATGAAAGCAAAATACAACCAAAGGTGGCTTGGGGGAGCAAAAACCGTGAGTCCTGTGAGCTCTCTCTTTTTGAATGAGGGGGGGAAGTTTTTGGGTGCAGAAAGCGTTCCCCTCCCTCGTTTTTTATATTTTGGTGTAGGGGTTGCTTGCCCAGGCGAGCTAACCTGCCATTTTTTTTTGGGAAAGCATAAGCATGGCCCTCTACGAGTTGGCGTTCGCTTATTTGAACCCACTCAAGGTAGATTAGGCATCCATTTTTTAATTTAAACAAACAACAGTAATAACCACTGTGAATTAAAAGGGTACTAGGCTGCCTTGCAGCGGCGTTTTCTACTTGTCCCGAGCTGGGAAGGGGTGGGTGACAATCTGTTGGTCGTGACCCTAACCTCTATTTGCGTCCGTCCCTAAGTACCTGAAAGCAGGAAGTAACAACGCGTGGCAAATCGTGACCACATCGTCACCTTACCTTGATTGGCTTCTGCCTTTACTTTGTCTCGACCTCTGACCGTGGCCTAAGACGATTCTGCCCATGTTATTACAAAAATATGCATGCGTATACGTATGCATGAATGTTTTCAAATGCAATAATCTTATTAGTGAAAGCTGGTTACGTTCAGTTTTACTTAAGCGCTTGGGGCATCCCATGAATTGAGTGAAAGGGCTCAGGTTATTACAAACTAACACATGGTTTAAAATCAAAGTGAGGACTGAAGCCTCAACCCATGTTCTCTTCTTTTAAAAGACTCTGACGAGAGATATACAGTAGACGGGAATCCCTGGGAGAAACCAAGAAGACACACAAAAATAAATGAACATGCAGCGACATCCTTAATTGCCCCAGATTCTAAGCATAGTATCGCTTGACAACATCAGAGTTCACAGGTAAAGGTAGCTCCTCGCCATCCATCTTGGTAAGCACCAGGGCTCCTCCGGAAAAAGCCCTTTTCACAACGAAAGGCCCTTCATAGTTCAGGGCCCACTTCCCTCGGTTATCTTTAACAGCGTGGGACATCTTCTTCAGCACAAGGTCTCCCTCATGGAACTTGCGCAAGCGTACCTTCTTGTCGAACGCATTCTTCATTCTTTGTTGATACGGGCGCCCATGACTCATGGCTGTCAAGCGCTTACCTTCAATAAGGTTGAGTTGATCATAGCGTGTTTGAGTCCACTCTGATTCTTCCAAGCCCGATTCTTCTAGTATTCTCTGGGAAGGGATCTCTACTTCAAATGGGAGTACCGCTTCCATTCCATAAACCAAGGAATACGGCGTTGCCCCAGTAGAAGTTCGTACTGAAGTTCGGTACCCATGCAAGGCAAAAGGCAACATCTCGTGCCAATCTTTGTATGTCACTGTCATCTTCTGAATAATTTTCTTAATATTCTTGTTGGCTGCTTCCACGGCTCCGTTCATCTTTGGCCGGTAGGGCGTGGAGTTGTGATGCTGGATTTTGAAATCCGTGCTCATCTCCTGCATCATCTTGTTATTCAGATTGGTACCATTGTCGGTAATGATCTTCCTAGGAAGTCCGTACCGACAAATCAGCTCCCTCTTGATGAATCTAACCACTACACTCCTCGTGACATTGGTGTAGGAAGCCGCTTCGACCTACTTGGTGAAATAATCTATCGCCACGAGAATGAAGCGGTGACCGTTCGAAGCTTTGGGCTTGATGGCCCCGATGACATCTATTCCCCACATGGAAAAAGGCCAAGGGGCGGACATGACATTAAGAGGATGTGGCGAAGCATTGACATTATTCGTGAACGCTTGACACTTGTGGCATTTCCTAACATGGACACAGCAATCACCTTCCATGGTGAGCCAGTAATAACCTGCCCTCAGGATCTTCCTGGCCATAGCTTGCCCATTGGCGTGCATTCCAAACGAACCCTCGTGGACTTCCTCGATCATGTGGTTCGCTTCTTTGGCATCCACGCATCGCAGGAGAGTCAAGTCGTGGTTTCTTTTATATAGTACGCTTCCGCTCATGAAGAAACCGGCCGCCAATCTCCTCAATGTCCTTTTATCATTGTCGGAAATCTCCGGTGGGTACTGTTTGCTTTTGACAGATCGCTTGATATCGAAATACCAAGGCTTACCGTCTCGTTCCTCTTCCACCTGGCAACAATGTGCGGGTTTGCCACGACACCAGAACTCAATGTATGGTAGATCCCCGTGCGGCGTTAGCTAGAACATGGACGCCAAAGTAGCAAGCGCATCCACCATTTGATTTTCCTCCCGGGGAACATGATGGAAGGAGATCTCATCAAAGGAATCAGCCATCTCCTTGATATAGGCTTTGTAGGGTATCAGCTTAGGATCTCTAGTTTCCCATTCCCTTCTCAGCTGATGGATTACCAACACTGAGTCCCTGTACACCTTGAGTAACTTGACATTGGAGTCAATCGCTAGCTGGACGGCCAGGGCACATGCTTCATACTCAGCCATATTGTTGGTGCAGTCGAACCCCAGCCTGGCTGTGAAAGGTATACATTGATTGTCTGGAGAGACCAATACTGCTCCAATGCCATGGCCTAGAATGTTTGACGCTCCATCAAACCACACGGTCCATTTGTCCCAGTCCTAGTCTAGTTTTTCCTCAAACAAGGTCATGATGTCCTCATCCAGGAATTTGGGATGCATGGGCTGATAGCCATTGAGAGGCTGCTGAGCCAAATAATCTGCTAAGGCACTTCCTTTTATCGCCTTTTGGGTGACGTAAACTATGTCAAACTCGGATAGCAAGACTTGCCACCGGGCGATCCGTCCCGTGAGAGTTGGCTTTTCAAAGATATACTTAACCGGATCCATCTTGGATATCAACCAGGTGGTATGGCTCAGCATGTATTGTCTTAGGCGATGGGACGCCCAAACTAAAGCACAACACGTTCTTTCGAGCAGGGAGTAATTAATTTCACAGGCCGTGAACTTCTTACTCAAGTAGTAGACAACACACTCTTTCTTTCCGGACTCGTCATGTTGCCCCAGCATACAACCCATCAACTCGTCCAAAATCGCCATATACAAGATGAGGGGCCTTCCGGGTACCGGTGGCATAAGCACAGGAGGATTCATGAGACACTTTTTGATCCTCCCAAATGCCTCTAGAAAATCCTCATTCCAACGGTCAGTTTGGTTTTTGCGTAAGAGTTTGAACAACAGCTTACAAATAGCAGTGAGTTGTGATATGAATCTAGCAATATAATTGAAACGTCCCAGGAAACCTCGGACTTGCCTCTCGGTACGGGGTTCCGGCATCTCAAGGATGGCCTTCACCTTTACGGGGTCTACCTCTATCCCTTTCTGGCTTACGATGAAACCTAGCAATTTCCCTGATTTGACCCCAAAAGTGCACTTAGCGAGGTTCAACCTTAATTGATACTTCCTAAGCCTTTCGAACAACTTCCGCAAGTTGACAAGGTGTTCCTCCTCGGATTTAGATTTGGCAATTATGTCGTCCACATAGACCTCGATCTCTTGGTGCATCATATCGTGGAACAAAGCTACCATAACCCACCTTATAACAGAACGTTCCCCACAGGGTGACAAAGGTAGTCTTTTCCATATCCTCCGGCTCCATTTTTATTTGATTGCAACCGGAGAATCTGTCCATAAAGGAAAACAAAGCGAAATTGGTTGTATTATCCACGAGGATATCGATGTGCGGCAAAGGAAAGTTGTCTTTGGGACTGGCCCGATTCAGGTCCCGATAATCCACACACATTCGCACCTTCCCATCCTTCTTAGGGACCGGTACAATGTTGGAAACCCATTCTGGGTACCGAGCGACAGCCAAAAACCCAGCGTCAAATTGTTTCTTTACCTCTTCTTTTATTTTCAAGGATGTCTCGGGCTTCATCCTTCTCAGTTTCTGTTTTACCGGGGAACACTCGGGTTTTAGGGTTAATCGGTGCCATACAATGTCAGAACTCAAACCGGGCATATCTTGGTATGACCAAGCAAAGATGTCTTGGTAGTCTCTTAGTAGGGCTGTTAATTCTTCTCGGATGGGTGCGGTCATACCCATGCCTATCTTTACTTCCCTTTTTCCACTGTCAGTCCCCAAGTCTACTAGTTTTGTCTCTTCTTGATGAGGCCCCATTTCTTGGTCCTCCTGGGCGACTATCCTTTCCAACTCTGGGGGAAGTCCCACATCCTCGTTCTTTTCATCTTCTGTTTGATTCGTTTCTTGTTCGAAGTCGATGGACGGGTCCCAGGTATTAATACCTTCGAGGGACTCGTCGTCGGATCTAGTGTTTTAAATATAAAGAAGTAAACATGCAAATGGATGAGAATGGGTAGAGACGCAGGAACAGATGAAAAAAGATCTTTGTATTATAGATTCAGGAACAAAAGACATAAAGCCTTAACAAAAGGAAACTCTAAAGCCTAGGCCCAACTGTAGAGTTTTTTAAAGCCATAAATGGTTTACATTATGCTTGTCGTGTAAATGCCTGGGCGCTCCTCCACTCGCCAATTTCCTAGTTGGAAATCAGGAGAGCATGGTCGTACCAAATCCGAACAACTCGGAGCATCATCTTCGCATATTGCAATGACTTGGCCTTCGTCCCCTAGACCCGTGCTTATAAAGCTCCTACTTATGTGGCAGGGCGGGCTTCCTTCGTCTTCTTGTCTTAATTGCGAGCCTTGACCTCCGCTTTTCCTTCCCGCAATACTTTTCCTTATATCTGCCTGTGTGGGTTTGTAGCCTAACCCAAACTTCCCACGATTTCCTTTGGCGCTTATCAGGCTAGTTATGCCGTCGTTGTCCTTGCCTAAGCCCATTCCGGGCTCATAGCGATTCCCCAACATTGCCCGGGCCACCATTACTGTCGTATCTGAGAGGCAAGGTTGCCCAGAGAAGGAGTCCACGGAGGAAATGCTTACCACCTCGAAAGACTGGAAAGCGGTTTCTAACGACTCCTCTACGGCCTCCACATATGGCATAGAGGATGGGCAACTCACCAAGATGTCTTCCTTGCCCGATACGATGACCAAATGCCCTTCCACTACGAACTTCAATTTCTGATGGAGTATAGAGGGAACGACTCCCACTGAATGGATCCATGGGCGTCCCAACAGGCAGCTGTAAGGGGGGTTAATGTCCATGATTTGAAAAGTGACTTGACAGGTGTGAGGGCCTATTTGTACCGGAAGGTCGATCTCTCCCCTAACCTCTCGGCGGGTGCCGTCGAAGGCACGAACTACCATGGAACTTGGCTTTAGATGGGAAGCATTAAACGGTAATTTCTCCAAAGTGCTTTTGGGCATCACGTTTAAGCTGGAACCATTATCGATGAGTACCTTGGCTACAATGTGGTCCATGCACTTGACTGATACATGCAAAGCCTTGTTGTGCCCTCTTCCCTCGGCAGGGATTTCTTCTTCGGCGAAGGCGAGATAGTTATTGGCGGTGATATTATTGACGAGCCCTCCAAATCCTTCTACAGAGATATCTTGGGCCACATGGGCTTTGTTCAAAACCTTTACTAACAACGCCCGATGAGGCTCCGAGCGCATGAGTAATTCCAACAGCGAGACCCTGGCCGGGGTTTTGTTGAGCTACTCAATAACCTTGAACTCGCTTTGCTGAATTATGCGGAGAAACTCGCTGGCTTCCTCTAGCGACACCTCCTTCTTGCCATAACCATCCCTTTTCTCCAGAAGACCTTTCACCGGAATATCCTCATTTGGAGTGAGGGGCGTCTTATCACCTTGTTCTTCCACTACCTTTGCCTTCCCCTTGACGTTCGTGGGTTGAATTGGTAGGTCGGGGGGCACAAACACGCGACCACTGTGGGTTACACTGCTAAGCCCTATGATATTGCTTACCTTGGCCGACAACGAACTGATGTCGGTGGCTTCTTCTTCCTTTTTGTTCGGAGGTGTGTACCTCCATGGGACCGCGTGGCTGTTTTGGTACAGGAAAGAGACAGGTTTAGCTGTCGAAGGGTGTTGAGGCTTTTGCGAAGCTGTGCCCTTGGTGAAATATATCACCAAAGGTTTAGGCCTTCCAAAGCTCTTCTCATCTACGGACTGCATACATATATGCTGCTCTTCCTTCCCCTCATCACCGACTTCCAGTCGGCCTTGATCTATCATTCGCTGCAACAATTCCCCTACTGCCAGACATGTTTCCATGCTATGTAGCTTGCCGGGATGCAACAAACAAGAATCCTCTCTATGCCCACTGTGGGGAATCACACCTCCCTTTTGTAGGGCTTCAAAGATAAACCTCCTAGGGGTTGCCACGTCCCTTAAAGGTTTAGACTTGCGAAGCCTATCTGACCCAATGGCATTAACCGCTCCCCCTCTATGATTGGCAAGCGGGTTGGTTTCCACGTTGGGCCGATCCTCTTGAAACGTTAGCCACCCTGCATCTATCAAATGTTGGACCTTGTATTTAAGGGCCAAGCACTTTTCGATGGAATGCCCCGGGGCATTCTCGTGGTACGTGCGAGTCACGTTAGGATCATACAACTTTGGGAAAGGGGGTTGGAAGATCTTCCCAGGAGTTACTACGGCCAGTTGGTTGGTGATGAGAGACGGCAAAAGGTCTTCATACGTCATTGGGAGTGGGGTGAATTACGGAATTGGCCTCGGGGGAAAGTTCCTTGTTGCGTTGGGATTGCCGGCCGGGCGAGTCGTGGCTGGAGTTGGAACTTGGGGGGCCTCCCTCTGAACGGGTGCCTTAGGCTGCATGGGATCTGAATTAGAGGAGTTCCCGGCGTGAGCTGAGAAGCTCGGATGATGTTGAGCGTACTGATGCGTACCATGAGATATCTGCGGGGGTTTAACCCAAGCGGGTGCCGAAGTGACGGCGTGGGCATCTCCCTCCTTCCGTTTTGCCCCAGTTGTTTCGATCCTTTTAGCATTGGCACTTGTAGAGGAAACGTAATCGAACTTCCCTCTCTTCAACCCTACTTCAATTCTTTCCTCGGTGAACACTAGGTTCGCGAAGCTGGACGGCATGTAACCTACCAACTTCTCATAGTAGAACACTGGCAAGGTGTCTACCATCATGGTGATCATTTCCTTTTGACCATGGGAGGGGCCACTTGTGCTACCAGGTCTCTCCACCGCTGCGCGTATTCTTTAAAGGTCTCACCTTCCTTCTTGAACATATTCTGTAGCTGAGTGCGATCGGGAGCCATATCAGAATTATACTGATATTGCCTTAGGAAAGCAGTAATCAGGTCCTTCCAAGTACGGATGCGGGAAGCTTCCAGATTAGTGTACCAAACAACCGTGGCTCCGGCAAAACTATCTTGAAAAAAGTGCATCAATAGCTTCTCATCCCTAGAGTGCACGCCCATCTTGCGACAATACATCTTGAGGTGGTTCTTGGGACAAGTCGTCCCTTTATACTTGTCGAAGTTCGGCACCTTGAATTTTGGGGGAATAACAACATCTGGTACCAAGCAAAGATCTGTCATGTCCGCGAACGGATAGTCACCAAAGCCTTCAACCACCCTCAATCTCTCCTCGAGGAGATCGAGTTTCCTTCTTTCTTCGGTCACCGAGGGTGGTCCTTCTGTGGACAAGATTATTGGTTGTGCTGTGAGGTTGGGCTGAGGCAAAGTGTTGGGTTTCGGCCCCTCAATGGGAATCGGGGGGTAGAACTCGACATCCCTTTGGGCACACTCTTGATGATCTTCGTGGACCTCGTCGGGTTGTCGAGGAGGCTCCCCTTCAAGGATGGGAGAAGAGATATGACCTGCATCATCTTGCATGACTGGCAGCGTGTAGTTTGGCGGCAATCCATAAGGGTAAGCCGCTCGGTTGTATCCCAAATGGGGGTTGCTTTTGTGCCCCAGTGTGTTCCTTCCTCGTCCTACCGTATTTGGGGGAGGATGGTGCGCAGTAGCTAGGAGGATCAGGTCAGCTTCGGCAGCCGAACTGGCAGCGGCAGCGGTGGCCACGTTCTTCTCCATGAGTTGCCTCATTCCTAGCATGGCCTCCATCATAAAAGCCATTTGTTCTTTCAAAGCCGACATGTCGACTTTCATCTGTTCCTGTGTCTCCTCTTGATCACCCATCGTTCTAGATTTGGATATGGTGCGATAGGGATGCCTTGGGGCGCGTTTAGTTATGGTGTTCTTCCTAGAAAAACCAAACATGAGGAGGAGGTAAAAATTATGAATGCATGTTTAGAGATAAAATGCAGGAGTGATTTGATTCACACTGACTTTTTTGGAGTAGAAACATGTGATAAACTCATTTTATTCAAAAAGGTTATAACTAGTCAAGATCTGAGTGACAATACAAGTTCCCTAGCAGTTCCTAATTATATGGGCCATTAAATCTATCATATGCTGACAATAGTCGATCCACATGGTTAGCAATCGGGGGCGGAGTAGGTGTCTGCCATTGCTTTGGCCTTGGCTAGCAATCGGGGAAGTTCTTGACTCCCGTTCAAGGTAAGAGCGAATCGGTCCATCCACATGGTTGCCGCTTGGAGTAACGAGTCGATCACCCTTCCTCTAGCCTCCTTTTCCGCGTACACTTGGGCATACTCGTCCGCCACCCTATGCTCGTGGGTGGCTAGGCTTAGTTCTTCTTGATACTTGGTAATGATAGCTAACATGTTGGTCTCTGTCTCGCACAAACGCTGAGTCAAGTTCCTTTTGGACCTTGAGCAAGCAACTAACTCTTCTTTTAAGACCATGCTTTGTGCTCGTGATTGGTCACTTTCTTCCCTTCGAAGCTTGAGCTCACTGTTGCTTCCCCACAATGCTTCACGGAATTTGTCACGGCCATGTTGTTCCTTGCGAGCCCTCTTGGTTTCTTGTTCAAGGGCTTTTGCGGTAGCTACATTTTCTTCTTGTAACCCGGAACACTCTTTCCAAACGTCTGTAGCGACCAACTTAAATTTTTCTTTGGCAAGTCTCGCTTTTCCTAGTTCGGTTTTCAGAGCTCGGACTTCTTCATCCTCTTCCGGAGCTTCGAAGTTCTCTTCGTTGATAATCTTAAGCTTGGCAAGCCAATCTAAACCTCGTGTACGAACTTTCAGCCATTCATGATAACCTCCAATGATGCCATTACGAATGCCCCTAAGTTCTTTATCTTTCCTTAACGGGCTTCCCCATGCCTTATGGACCCTTTGTATAACCTTGAAATTTTGAACGCCAAAATCTCTTACAAGGAAAGGAGACAGGCTTTCTTCCGTCGGTGCTCCCCTCATGGGGTACCCTAACTATCTTATAGCAAGCGCGGGATTGTAGTTAATGCAACCCCTCGTACCTATCAACGGGATGTTTGGGTAGCTTCCACATGAGAAGAGAACACCCTCCTTTCCTTCTTTCCATCATGGAAACCAATTGACTATTCCGCCTCTTATCCCAGCCAAGTGTTGGTCCCAATCTACTCTTCTTTTCTCGACACATGAGCGATGGCTTCGGAGCGGACATGGATGCCTTATGTCTTGTTGGAATAAGTGCGAAACCAACCATACACAAAGAGCTGGTAAACAACAGATGATCCGTGCACTACTTTTTTCGCACCTTCGGTCAAATGTGTCAAATAAGTCTGCCAAGACAGCTACCACTGGGCTTTCTTTGCTATGGTGATATGCAAGGAAAGCATCAATTGCGGCTAGGTCCACTAAACCATCCACGTTTGGGAATAGGACAACCCCAAAGATTAACAATGCTAATACATCCATGAACGGGACCCACTCGTCTTGATTCGCCATATCCCTCGCCTTGCCTTCTAAGTACTTACGTGATAGGCCCACTATGTCGTTTCGAGTTTGCTTCACACGGTCCAATCCTCTCGCCAAATCCCTAACCACAATTGCAATTTTTCTCAAGGAGGGAAGGAACCCGAAGAAAAGATATGGTTTCCTTCCCCCAAGAGGACATCCTAGAATCTCCTCAAATTCTTCAACGGTCGGTACTAATTGGAAGTCTCCAAACGTGAAGCATCTCAAAGGCTGGTCATAGTATTGGGCGAGTGTTGCAATGGCTTCTGTGGATATCTCTGCTATGGTCAAATCTAAGATCTTTTCGTACGCCTTGCGGAAGGCTTGCATTTGGAGAGGTCCCATCAACTGCCCCAATTCCTTAATGCTGGTGATATCTAGGCCCTTAATCTTGACTTGATAAAACCTTTTGCCAGTTTGATTTGTCCCCATGTTTACGGTTGAAACAAAAATCCAGTGTGAATCAAAACTCCGACATCTATCATGGGTGGAATGGATGAATGCAAGCAGAAATGCACATGAGACAGATGCAATTTATGAATACGGGAGCCCGGGTGTCTCCTTTTTAGATACAACGTCTTGGGGTAGCGAAGCGCCCAACGTATGTATTTAAGAAGGTGACACGGACCCTTCGTTGGTTTCCCCCAAGAGAGGGGATTTAAGATGGAACTCACGCATGATGCATATGCGAAAGGTACCATACGGGGATATACATACCACGACAATATTCACAAACATATATAAGCAAAAGGGTACATGATACTTATTCATGGCAGTGTGAAAAAAATGGCACGCAGCGTGTTCGCTTCGTGCCCCTATTCAAGGGACCTATATGGGAGGGAGCTAACTAGGCTTTTAGCGATAATTCCCAAGGTGGTCATATCTCTCTTGATGGTTTCTAGAGGTATCATCCCCTTCGAAGAACATATTGCAGCAATAGGGACTACTAGCAACAATATGTTTTCAAAGAGAAAAACTCTAGATGAGGGTTCACTGTAATCAAGCAAGTCGGAGACCTAGCATGATCACAGATTCACCTCCACTCTTTATGTTCCCATGAACCCGGGTATAGGGCCCTTTTTCAACTCACCGTGTGTGCAAATAGTGTTGGTGTTTGTGTGCATCAAATGAATAAATATTTACCTTATGCATACATTTTAAAACGCACTAAAAGCAACAAAGAGTTATATACACAAGAACATAAGACAAATAAAAGGGAAACCAACAAAGGAGAAAGTCATGATAAAACATTGCACAAGATTAAATGGCCTAACTCTCTAAAAATGCTCCCCAATGGAGTCGCCAACTGTCGCAACCTACCCTTCGGCGGGAGGGAGACGCGTGACTCGCGGGTGCATGTTCTAAGAAAGGAATACACGCGGAGTCGCCACCAATGTTTATTTGAGGAAAACGTCGGAAAAACCGGAAAAGACGTGATCTACGAACTTTAAGTGAAAGGTTCGGGAGTTGTATTTACGCATGGGGAAGGTATTAGCACCCCACGTGTCTGTCACAAGAGACGACAGCCTTTAATTAAATGTGCAAACATGACTTCAATTTTTATGTTCCCATTTACGTCTTTATTTCTTTTCGTACTTTTTATATATTTTTTATCTTTTTGCCATCAACGAGGGTGTTTCCCTAGCTCCTACGTATTCCTTAATTGGCCATAAGGAAATCAGACCTACGTAGTTCTTTGTGAACAAAGTGTTTGGTTAAGTTGTTTTTATCCTTTTTGCAAAATATGTTTTTTATAGAATGAAAGGTCATTTTAAGGCGTTGGACCATTAAACAAACTTCCAATTCTTTTGAAAAGAGAGAAGACATTAAGGCATTGGACCTTTAATGATCTCTTTATTTTTGAAAGAGGTAATAAAGTTACATGCTGATTTTAGGCCTTTAGGAATCTACACTTAACTAATAAAAGCGAAAAAGACCATTTCAAGGCGTTGGACCTTTGAAAATGGCTTTTTTAGGCGATGACAAAAGTTTTGGTTTATGAATTGATTTTAGCCTTAGTTTCACTTGGGTTATTAGTTGATTCGATTAAGAAAGAAAAATCCCAAAGAGAAACGTCTGATTGATTTTTTTAGTTTATTTTACTAAAAGATATTTTTGATTATTATATTATTTATTTTACCTCTTTTTGGTTTCCAACGTGGTTACGGCATGACTGAACGGTCAGATTTCATTTTAACAGAAATTAACGGAAGTTACAATTCGAATGATCGGTGGAAATTTATTTTATTTTTTGATTAGGCGAGAAAATTACTTAAGTAAATGACTGAAGCACGTCAAAAGGGGATACGGAAAGTAAATGAAATGAAAACAAAAGCACGTGAAAACAAACGAGGACCACTAAGGGTACATAGAATGAATTGAAAAGTTTGATTTCGGGAACTTACCGGTTGAAGACCGAAGAACGACGAAGAACGAATGAAGAACGTCAAAGAACGGTTGAAAATCTTCGCGAAATCACCCACGGAAACGTTACGGAAGTGCCTCGGCTCGGATTTTCTTCACGGAACCAATTTTTTTCACTAATTTCAAGTGATTCTCAAATTACCAAGAGGGCTGAACAATTTTCCTCTTCACCTCTCCCCCTATTTATAGGAAAATGGGGGAGATGCTTGCCACCCAACTCGCCCAGGCGAGCTAGGTTGCTTCCTCCAGAAGCAACCGCCTTCTGGAGGAATTTTCTGGAAGGCCCAAGTGGGCCTGGTTGCTATTTGCACCCCCATTTTTACTAAATACACCCCTTGCTCTTTTTTCGTGATTCTTTTTCCGTAACGTTACAAAACTTTACGAATTTCGTAACGATGCTTGTTTTCTTTCCGTAATGTTACGAAACCTTACAACCCCTTTTTGGTTTCCGGGATGTCACGGAACTTTATGGATTGTGCTACAACGCTCCCTTTTGATTCCCGACACATCACGGAATTTCACAAATTGTGCTACAACGCTCCCTTGGATTCCTAGCATGTCACGGAACTTCATGAATTTCCTAACGATGGGTGCCAAGTACCTCAAAGTAGTCAAACGAGGGTCGCATTCCAACAACAGATGATCCCCGGACGAAATTAGGGTATGACACTATGCATGGAAAATGTAATAATGAGATTGAGATGTCTGAAGAAACATCATTTCCTAGTTAACCACGTATTAGGTACCATGCTCAATCATTTTGTTTTGTTGTTTTTTTTTTAGAAATGGGTTTATGATCCCAACATGGTTGGCTCATGGTACCTAACACAAGCAACTAAGAATGTAGTGTGAATTTTCACGCAAGGATCATGCATGAGCAAACATGAAAACAAAAGGTATGCAGTTTGTAGAACAAAAATTATGTTGAATGCATATGCATGATGATGCAATGACTCATGCAAAATGTGATGCTAGAATATGATCATGGCCAAATGCAGGAACGATATGTTCATTATGATGCCATGAAGAGATGCTTATGTGATGCATGATATGAATGCATTTACGGATATAAGAGCCCAGAAAATTAACTCTTCTTACTTACGCATTCGGGGGCACAGTGCCCCATGTGTGCAGTTAAGAAGGTGATATGGACCTTCCGGCTTCCCGTGACAAAAGACGAGACCAACATACAATGCATGCGCGACGACATGATGTAGATGCGCAAAAGCGAAACAGGGGGATGTACACAACATAGCAATATCCTCAAATAGTCATACAGCAAAGGCGTACATGACATTTAGGTTATATTCATGGCAGTGTTTAAAAGGCACGCAGCGTGTTCACTTCGTGCCCCTATTTTAGGGACCTAAACGGGAGGAACTAAAAGGCTTTTAGTGATAATTCCCAAGGTGGTCATATCTCTCTTGATGGTTTCTAGAGGTATCATCCCCTTCAAAAAACATATTGTGGCAGTAGGGAGTACCAGCAATAACATGCTATCAAAGAGAAAAACTCTAGATGAGGGTTCACTGTTATCAAGCAAGTCAGAGACCCAGCATGACCATAGATTCACCTCCACTCCTTATGTTCCCATGGACCCGGGTATAGGGCCCCTTTTCAACTCACCGTGTGTACAAATAGTGTTGGTGTTTGTGTGCATCAAATGAATAAATATCTATCTCATGCATACATTTCAAAAAACACACTAAAAGCATCAAAGAGTTATATACAACAATGTAAGAGAAATAAAAGGAAACCAAAAAAAGAGGAAGTCATGATATTGCACGAGATTAGAAGGCTTAACTCTCTAAAAACAGTCCCTAGTGGAGTCGCCAACTGTCGCAACCTACCCTTCGGTGGGAAGGCGACGCGGGGCTCACGGGTGCGTCTTCCATGGGAGGAAAATGCGTGGAGTCGCCACCAACGTTTATTTGAGGAAAACATCAGCAAAACCGGAAAAGGTGTGGTCTACGAACTTTATTTGTGAAAGGTTCGGGAGTTGTTCTTACGCACGAGGAAGGTATTAGCACCCCACGCGTCCGTCACAAGGGACGAAAGCCTTTAATCAAGTGTGCAAATATGACTTCAAAATCATGTATTCTTACCTTTTTATGTTCTTTAGCCTTTTTATGGACCTTTTTCTATTTTTTTTATCTTTTTGTGGTCGACAAGGGTGTTTCCATCGCTCCTACGTATTCCTCAATTGCGATGAGGAAATCAGACCTACTTAGTTCTTTCAGAACTAAACGTTGGTTAAGTTGTTTTTATTTTTTTTCGCAAGACATATTTTAACCGAACAAAAGTCATTTAAGGCGTTGGACCATTAAACGATCTTTTTGATTTTTGGAAAGGAGAGAAACGTTAAGGTGTTGGACCATTAATGATCTCTTGGTTTTGAAAGGAGAGAAACGTTAAGGCGTTGGACCATTAACGATCTCTTGGGGTAGTCGACAAAAGCGATGCTTTTGCTCCTACGTATCCTCAATTGTGATGAGAAAATCAGACCCTACGTAGTTCTTGCAGAAGCGATGTGTTGATTTTATGCTTTTGAACGGTCCATGTCAACTGATAAAAGCAAAGAGGACCGTTTAAGGCGTTGGACCTTAAAACGGTTTTAAGTGACTTTTGTGGACAAAGCTTGATTTGTGAGTTGATTTTAGCCTTAGAATCACTTTGGTTATTCGTTAATTAATTCAAGGAAACTTTCAAAGAAAAAGCGTCCGATTGATTTTTTTTATTATTTTATTATTATTTTTTCAATATATTTTGATTATTTTATTATTATTTTGCTTTTTTTGGTTTAACCGAGGTTGCAACATGAACGATCGGTTAGATTTTGCTTTAACAATGATTAAACGACATTACAACACAAATGATCGGTTGAAATTCATTTTATCATTTATTAGGCGAGAAAACGGCTTAAATAAACGGTTAAAGCACATTAAAAATGGAAGAAAAGAAAACTGAAAGTAAGCGAAATAAAAGTGACAGTACACAAAACAAGTAGGGACCACTAAGTGTGCATAGACTGAATTGAAAGATTCAATTTCGGGAACCTACCGGTTAAAGACCGAAGAACAAACGAAGAACGGAGGAAAATCTTCACAGATTTGCTCACGGAAACGTCTCGGAAGTGTTACGGAAGTGTTTTGGATTTGATTTTCATCTTTTTTTTTTCTTTTCCCTTTCACCAATGTTAAGTGAAATATGCTTACCCAAGGTTTTTTTGGAAATTTTACGGAAGCATTACGGAAGCCACGGAAGCCCCGGAAACCATTTTTCAACAACGTGGAGGAGCTTGCCACCCAGTTGCTTCCTCCTTAAGCAACCCAACTTCCAAAATGTTCTGGAAGGGCCTAGATTCGAATTTCTATTTACACCACTATCTTGATAATTTCACCCCCTCCCCCCCCCCCCCCGATTTTTGTGTTTTTGGTTGTTTTCTTTCCGAAATCTCACAAAACTTTACAGATTCCACCGGAATGAGTGTTAAGCCTTTCGAAGCGATCAACACTGGTCCTCGGATGAAATTAGAGTGTAACAGTTTATTTACACACACCCCACTTTTCTAAATACACTCCCATTTTTGTGCTTTTGACCGGTTTCTTCCCAAAACATCTCGGAACTTTACGGATTGCATAACGATGGGTGTTAAACATTTTGAGGTGGTCAAAAGAAGGTCGCATGACGACAAACAATGGTTCCCGGACGAAATTAGGGTATGACAGGATGCCATAAGCGTTGACTAAAATTCAACAAAACACGTGATTGACTGTTTCGCTAAATGAATGTTAAATGCAAACATGCAGGCAATCTCATTTTATCATCTTCAAAATTTTTGCAAAAATTGAGAGTCATTTGGGTTATGATAGACACCATGCGCGAGCCTCGAGCGGACCTAGGGGTAGATAAGAAATGCTCACCTGGTAGGTTGAAAACCCGGAAGGGCGGCCTAGGCAAAAGTTAGTGTTATAAAAGAAAATGATAATAGAAAAAAAAAGGGGGATGAAGAAGGAAAGGCAGTACAAGCATTTTATAGATATTTTTAAACAAACTACATATTAACATTCCCTTTTCTGAGGTGTTAGAGCAGATGCCAAAGTAGGCTAAATTCATGAAGGATTTTCTTATAAGGAAGAAATGAATTGGGATGATGAAATAGTGAAGTCTCGGCCACAACAATAGCGTCCAACTATAAAGACGTTAAAGAAGCGCTCCTGGGAGGAAACCTAGTATTTCTGAACTTTGTTTTTTTAATTTTATGTCTTGTACTTCCTCATTACATGTTTGTGTTGTTTAATTTTTTATTTGTTTGAACTATTTTTTAATTTTTAGGATTATAATTAATTATAAAGTTTATTACTAGATTATAACTAAAAAAATAATTATTATTTTAAAAAAATTAATTAAAAAAATTAACTCGCCTGGGCGAGTACATGTCTGTGGTGAAAAAATAAAAAGTGGTGAAATCTGCCCCACCTTCATTTCACACTTCTTCTTCTTCCCTTTTGCATGAAACCCTTGCCCTCCTTCTCCCAAAACTCGCCCAAGCTACCTTGTTTCCACAAAAATCTTCATTTTGCACACACCACTCCATCTCATTCAAGTAAGTATCACACCTCCATCTAATTTTTGCATTTCCCTTGGGATATTTGGTGTTTTTGTTGCTTTCTTTTCAATAATTTGAAAAACAAATTTGTGTATGAATGAATGATCAAAGTGCTCCAATTTTTGGCTTCTCTAAATGGCTCTAGGCCTACCCTTGGTTTTCTACATGTTTGCATATAATGCTTGCTCTTTATCCTTCATTTATGCATGCTTAAATATGTGCATGCCAACTATTTGATGAAATGTCACAATGGCCAGTTCATGTCTTATTTTGAAATCTGAATGAATGATAATCTTTACACATGTTCAGCCATTATTTTAGGTGTATGATCAACTTAGGTTGTTGAATTAAATGCTAAAAGTGTGAGCTAGCCTTGAAATTTCAATGTTTCCCTTTATGCAAGCACATTAGTTGTTAGTTGAATGCTTAAAAATGTTTGGATTGAATTGACCTATTTTTGTTGACTAACTTGCTGCACTAGGATGGGTACATTGCATGTGAATTGCTGATGAATATTAAAATTCTTTCTTTCAGAATACCACACACTGAGTTTTTTTTATTAATTGTATGGTAATACATACAATTAATAAAAACCACACAAAGATTGACTTCTAGGTTGTTATACTTGGGAAAGCTAAAACTATGTGGCTATGTGTTTCATGAAAAATAATTTTTCGTGATAAATGTTAGTTAGATATGTCTTTGTTGTAGATGGCTCCAAGGAAACTCACCTCTAAGAGAACTAGGAAGACCACTGCAAGAGAAGGGTCTAGCACAGCTCCACCTATAGAAATTGAATTTGATGGACGTCGCTTTCGTAGTGAGGAACATCAGTGCCGCTTTGAAGTGATCAAAGATTGGTGTTTCCTCAAGGAATGAAGGGTCCAATTAGCTGAAGGTGAGCATATTGAATTCCAAGCAGAGATTGCTAGGAGGCACTGAACATAACTTGCTGAGCCCATGCCTAAATATGACCCTGAGATTGTCATAGAATTTTATGCAAATCCTCGGCCTATCGAGGAAGGTGTTATGGATAAGCGCTCCAAAGTGTGGGGCCAATGGATTCCTTATGACACGAATGCCATCAACCAATTTTTAGGGAATCCATTGATCCTAGAGGAGGGGCAACAATTTGAGTGTACTGCAAGGAGAAGTCAGACTACAGGTTTTGATGAAGAGGATATAGGTTATTTGCTTTGCTTCCCAGGATGTGATTTTGTACGGAGCATGGTAGGGAGGTGGTCGTGAATCATGCGCACCAACATGATGACTTTGAGACAAATCTAGATGACTTTCCTTCTCAGTAATATCCTTCTGATTAACCACAAATCTAATCTTACCCTACCTAAATGTTAGCTGGTCTACAACATTATGGAGTAGATCAGTGTCCATGAGGCCCAACTCATTTCAGATGCTATCCATCAGTTTGTTGGTATTGAACCTCCCAGGCGCCTAGTGGACCCAGAAAAATCCAATAGGGCATTGGGATTTCTTGCCTTAATTACAGGTCTCTGTCAATTCTATGGAATACTAGTCACACCAACAAAACACATCAGGCCTCTAATTAACAATTCATTTATTGAAAAATATTACATGCCAAGGCAGGACAATAGCTAGAGCAAGATCAGCAACATCATCCAGTAGCAAATGCACCATAACCACCTCCACATCAGCCACCTTCCTTGGATCCATCTCAGCCCACTTGCAGAGGATGGAGCTCCAGATGCACACATACATGCATCATTTGACTTACCAGTAGGCAGCAAATCATAAAAGACAGATGCAGTTGAATGATAGCTTCTACCATTACACGCTACACCAGCATCACCAGGACGCTAGACCCTTGGCCTTCTCCTGAGCAGTTTAGAGCCACTATTGCATGGCCTGGAGACAGGCCTATTTTACACGAAGAGGCAAAACCTACGGGTGCTCAAGGAGCTGCCCAAGGAGATGGAGGGAGAGCTGAGGATGATGAAAACATGGCAGATCTTGTTGATTATTTCATTGGAGGAGATTGAGCTCCTCAGCCATGTCTTTTAAAATTAGAGAACTTGTCTTTATGTTTATGAATCGCTTTGTATTAAATTTCAGTACTTTAATACCTTATTTATTGTTTTTGAATTTTTTTGAAAAACCTTACGCGAGTTTATTTTTTTTATGCATGCTTGATATTCCGTTAGTATAGTTATAGATTATAACTCTTTTTGGGACTTAAACAAAAAAAATTTCTTGAACATAGCATGCTTTGGAAAGAATTAACAACCAGTACTTTTTGAAACTATTTTTGGATCAGAACTCAACGAAAGGTTTTTTTGGAAAACTTTAAGAATGGAAACAATGAAGAACTTTCCCAAATATTTTTGCATGGACTTGATAAAAGAACAACTTTCGAAACACTAATTTGATTTGAATATGGAAACATGCATTCAACTTTAGTGACTATGAGCAACCACAGATTTTACATGGAGCGTCCTCATTTATATGTTTCTACAGTTGGTTTTGCATGAATTTCTAATTGTCAAAACATATGATTCACGGATATAATCTAGGCATTCTTTCTTTACATTTTTAAGCCACTGGCCAAACAACTATTCCCAATGTATATTATGTTTATCATTTTGCAAGCCTTTTGAGCCAAACAATTGATATTTTATTGGAACACTAACCTAGGACAAAAGTTTCTTACCTTACCTTAGGTTAGGAGAGCAAGTGTGTTTTTGATGGGGATTTCTATCATTTGTTGGCTAATGTGATCTGAATACAATGTTTTTATGGGTATTAAAAGAAATTAAATGTTTATCAGAAAATAAAAAAACAAAAAAAGAAAAGAAAAGGATAGGAAATGATTATTCATTTAAGTTACTAGCTAGGTTTTATGTCTGCTCTCCTATTCTCAAGGTATGTTGAATATCCAGGAAAAAAAACTAAGATTTCCTTCAAAACCAGGTCCAACCTTAAAAAGATCTATTGATCCATGATGATTATGCACATTATCTTTGATTTGATGGGAAATGACTTGCAAAATTGATTTATGACATATCTGTGATTAGAATTGAGATGAAACACTTGTGTCATACCCTAATTTCATCCGGGGATCGTCTGTTTGTTCGGATGCGACCCTCGCTTAATCATTTCAAGGTACTTGACGCCTATCGTTAGGCAATCCATGAAGTTCCGCGACATGTCGAGAGTTGAAAGAACGTGTTAAGGCGCAATCCGTAAAGTTCCGTAACATTCCAGAAGCCAAAGAAGGGATGATTGTGTAATCCGTAAGGTTTCGTAACATTACGGAAAGAAAACAAGTATCGTTACGTAATTCGTAAAGTTCCATAACGTTACGGAAAAAGAATCAACAAAAAAGGGTAGGGGTGTATTTACTAAACAGGGGGGTACAAATAGCAATCAGGCCCACTTGGGCCTTCCAACAGAAGGCGGTGCCTTCTGGTGGAAGCAACCCAGCTCGCCTGGGTGGTAACCACCTCCATCTTTCCATACCGAGATGGGTGGTAACCACCTCCATCTTTCCCCTATAAATAGGGGAAGGAGGGCAGAACAAAAATGTTCAACTCTCCTGGTATCTAAGAATCACTTAAAATTAGTGAGAAAAATTATTTCCGTGAAGAAAATCCAAGCCGAGGCGCTTCCGTAACGCTTCCGAGACGTTTCCGTGGGCGATTTCGCGAAGGTTTTCCACCGTTCTTCATCGTTCTTCGTTCGTTCTTCGTCGTTCTTCGGTCTTCAACCGGTAAGTTCCCGAAATCGAACTTTTCAATTCATTCTATGTACCCTTAGTGGTCCCCACTTGTTTCGTGTGCTTTTATTTTTATTTCATTTACTTTCCGTATCCCCTTTTGACGTGCTTTAGTCATTTATTTAAGTCATTTTCTCGCCTAATCAAAAAATAAAATAAATTTCCATCGATCATTTGAATTGTAACATCTTTTAATTTCTGTTAAAATGAAATCCGACTGTTCGGTCATGCCGTAACCACGTTTAAAACTAGAAAGAGGCAAAATAATAATATAATAATAATAAAAAAATAACTTTTAATAAAATAATAAAAAAAATCAATCGGACGTTTTTCTTTGGGATTTTTCTTTCTTAATTGAATTGACTAATAACCAAAGTGAAACTAAGGCTAAAATCAATTCATAAATCAAACTTTTGTCATCACCTAAAAAGCCATTTTTAAGGTCCAACACCTTGAAATGGTCTTTTCCGCTTTTATTGGTTAAACATGGATTCCTAAAGCCTAAAATCAACACGTAGCTTTGTCACCTCTTTCAAAAAAACAAGAGATCATTAATGGTCCAATGCCTTAATGTTTTCTCTCCTTTCAAAAGAATCGAAAGATTGTTTAATAGTCCAATGCCTTAAATGACCTTTCATTCAATCAAAATATATCTTGCAAAAAGGATAAAAATAATTTAACCAACGTTTAGTTCTCAAAGAACTACGTAGGTCTTATTTCCTTATCACAATTGAGGAATACGTAGGAGCAAGGGAAACACCCTTGTCGACCACAAAAAGATAAAAAATATAAAAAGGCATAAAAAGACATAAGAATGTAAAAAAGGGAAGATAACACAAATTGAAGTCATATTCGCACACTTGATTAAAGGCTGTCGTCCTTTGTGACGGACGCGTGGGGTGCTAATACCTTCCCCGTGCGTAAATACAACTCCCGAACCTTTCACCTAAAGTTTGTAGACCACGTCTTTTCCGGTTTTTCTGACATTTTCCTCAAAATAAACATTGGTGGCAACTCCGCGCGTATTCCTTTCTTGGAGGACGCACCCGTGAGCCTCGCGTCGCCCACCCGCCGAAGGGTAGGTTGCGACAGTTGGCGACTCCACTGGGGAGATTTGTTAAAGAGTTAGGCCAATCAATCAGTGTGCTTTCTTTACTATGACTTCCCTTTTGTTCTTTTTCTTTTTCTTATGTTCTTGTGTATATAAACTCTTTTGATGCTTTTAGTGTGTTTTAAAATGTATGCATGAGGTAAATATTTATTCATTTGATGCACACAAACACCAACACTATTTGCACACACGGCGAGTTGAAAAAGGGCCCTATACTCGGGTTCATGGGAACATAAGGAGTGGAGGTGAATCTGTGATCATGCTGGGTCTCCGACTTGCTTGATTACAGTGAACCCTCATCTAGAGTTTTTCTCTTTGATAACATATTGTTGCTAGTAGTCCCTACTGGTGCAATATGTTCTTCGAAGGGGATGATACCTCTAGAGACCATCAAGAGAGATATGACCACCTTAGTAATTATCACTAAAAAGCCCTTTTAGCTCTCTCCCATGTAGGTCCCTAAAATAAGGGCACGGAGTAAACACGCTGCGTGCCACTTTTCACACTGCCATGCATATAGTCCTAAGTGTCATGTACCCCTTTGCTTATATTTGTTTGTGGATATTGTCGTACTATGTACATCCTCGTATTGTGCCTTTCGCATATGCATCATGCACGGGTTCCGTCTTGATCCCCTCTCTTTGGCAAACCAACGGAGGGTCCGTATCACCTTCTTAAATACATACGTCGGGCACCGTGCCGCCCCAAACGTTGTATCTGAGAAGGGGACAATTTCCCGGGATCCCGTATTCATAAATTGCATCTGTGTCATATGCATTTCTTCATGCATTCATCCATTCCACCCATAATAGATGTCAGAGTTTTGATCCGCACTGGGTTTTTGTTTCACTTTAGTAAAGCATGGGAACAAATCAAACTGGAAAAAGATTCTATCAAGTCAAGATTAAGGGCCTAGATGTCACCAGCCTTAAGGAGTTGGGAAGGTTGATGGGACCTCTCCAAATGTTGTTTACCCGTTCTTTGTGTATGGTTGGTTTCACACCTATTCCAACAAGACATAAGGCATCCATGTCCGCTCCGAAGCTATCACTCGTGTGTCGAAAAAAGAAGAGTAGATTGGGACCAACACTTGGTTGGGATAGGAGGCAGAACAATCAACTGGTTTCCTCAATGGAAGGAAGGAAAGGAGGGAGTTCTCTTCTCGTGTGGGGACTACCCAAACATCCCGTTGATAGGAACGAGGGGTTGCATTAACTACAATCCCGCACTTGCTATAAGACAGTTAGGGTACCCCATGAGGGGAGCATCGGCAGAAGAGAGCCTTTCTCCTTTGCTTGTGAGAGATTTCGGCGCGCAAAGTTTTAAGATTTTACAAAGAGTCCACAAGGCGTGGGAAAGCTCGTTAAGGAAAGATGAAGAACTTAGGGGCATTCGTAATGGCATCATCGGTGGTTATCATGAATAGCTGAAAGTTCATACACGAGGGTTAGATTGGCTCTCCAAGTTGAAAATTATCAACGAGGAGAACTTTGAAGCTCCGGAAGAGGATGAAGAAGTCCGAGCTCTAAAAACCGAACTAGGAAAAGCAAGACTTGCCAAAGAAAGATTCAAGTTAGTCGCTACAGACGTCCAGAAAGAGTGTGCTGAGTTACAAGAAGAAAATGCAACTACCACAAGAGCCCTTGAACAAGAAACCAAGAGGGCTCGCAAGGAAGAGCATGGCCGAGACAAATTCCGTGGAGCTTTGTGGGGCAGCAACAGTGAGCTCAAGCTTCGAAGGGAAGAGAGAGACCATTCATGAGCACATAGCATGGTCTTGAAAGAGGAGTTAGCTGCTTGCTCAAGGTCCAAAAGAAACTTGTCTCAGCGTTTATGCGAGACAGAGACCAACATGTTAGCCATCGTCAGCAAGTACCAAGAAGAACTAAATCTAGCCACGGCCCACAAGCATAAAGTGGCGGACGAGTATGCCCAAGTGTACGCGGAAATGGAGGCTAGAGGAAGGTTGATCAACGCGTTACATCAAGAGGCAACAATATGGATAGACTGATTTTCTCTTACCTTGAACGGGAGTCAAGAGCTTCCTCGATTGATGACCAAGGCCAAAGCAATGGCAGACACCTACTCTGCCCCCGAGGAGATCCACGAACTTCTCAGCTATTGTCAGCATATGATAGACTTAATGGCCCATATAATTAGAAACCGCTAGGAAGTTTGTATTGTCGCTAAAATCTTGACTAGTTATAACTTTCTGAATAAAATGAGTTTATCCCATGTTTTTTTTTTACTCCAAAGATCAGTGCGAATCAAATCACTCCCGCATTTTATTTGTAGCATGCATTCATTTTTTTTTACCTACTCCTCACGTTTGGTTTTTTAGGAAAAAACGCCATAACTAAACGCGCCCCAAGGCATCCCTATCGCACCAGATCCAAATCTAAGACGATGGGTGACCAAGAGGAGACACAGGAACAGATGAAAGCCGACATGTCAGATTTGAAAGAGCAAATGGCTTCCATGATGGAGGCCATGTTAGGAATGAGACAAGTCATGGAGAATAACATGGCCACCGCTGCCGCTGTTAGTTCGGCTACCGAAGCAGACCCAACTCTCCTGGCTACCGCGCACCATCCTCTCCCAAACGCGGTAGGACGAGAAAGGAGCACACTGGGGCACATCAGCAACCCCCATTTGGGATACAACCAGGTAGCTTACACTTATGGATTACCACCTAATTACACACCACCAGTCATGCGTGATGACGCGGGTCATGTCCCTTCCCCCATCCTTGAAGGGGAGCCTCCTCGACAGCCCGACGAGGTTCACGAGGATCATCGAGAGTATGCCCAAGGGGATGTCGATTTCTACCCCCCGGTCCCCATCGAGGGGCCGGCGCCCAACACATTGCCTCAGCACAACCAATATTCTTGTCCACGGAAGGACCACCCCCGACGGCAGAAGAAAGAAGGAAACTCGATCTCATCGAGGAGAGATTGAGAGCTGTTGAAGGCTTTGGTGACTATCCGTTTGCGGACATGACAGATCTTTGCTTGGTACCGGACTTCGTCATCCCCCCAAAATTCAAGGTACCTGATTTCGACAAGTAAAAAGGGACGACTTGTCCTAAGAACCATCTCAAGATGTATTGTCGCAAGATGGGGGCGCATTCTAGGGATGAAAAGTTGTTAATGCACTTTTTCCAAGATAGCTTGGTTGGAGCCGCGGTTATTTGGTACACTAATCTGGAAGCTTCCCGCATCCATAGTTGGAAGGATCTGATTACTGCCTTCCTTAGGCAATATCAGCACAATTCTGATATGGCTCCCGATCACACTCAGCTGCAGAACATGGTTAAGAAGGAAAGTGAGACCTTTAAAGAGTACACACAGCGGTGGAGAGACCTGGCAGCACAAGTGGCCCCTCCCATGGTCGAAAGGGTGATGATTACCATGATGGTAGACACCTTACCGGTGTTTTACTATGAGAAGTTGGTAGGCTATATGCCCTCCAGCTTCGCGGACTTGGTATTTGTCGGGGAGAGAATCGAAGTAGGTTTGAAGAGAGGGATGTTCGATTACGTCTCCTCCACAAGTACCAATGCTAGGAGGATCGGAGCAACTGGGGCAAAAAGGAAGGAAGGAGATACTCATGCCGTCACTTCGGCGCCCGCATGGGTCAAGCCACCGCAGACCTCTCATGCTACCCATCAGTACGCGCAACATCACCCGAGCTTCTCAGCTCGTGCTGAGAACTCTTCGAATTTAGCACCCGTACAGCCTAGAGCACCCGCCCCCATCCAAAGGGAGGCCCCCCAAGCTCTGGCTCCAACCACGACTCGCCCGGCCGGCAATGCCCACTTTCCCCCGAAGCCAATTCCAGAATTCACCCCAATCCCAATGACGTACGAAGACCTCTTGCCGTCCCTCATCGCCAACTAGATGGCTATGATATCTCCCGAGAAGATCTACCAACCTTTTTTCCCAAAGTGGTATGACCCTAACGCAACTTGCGCATACCATGGGAAAACTCCGGGCCACTCTACCAAAAAATGCCTGGCCCTTAAATACAAGGTCCAACATTTGATAGAGCCGGATGGCTGACGTTTCAAGAGGATCGACCCAACGTGAAAACAAACCCGCTCGCCAATCATGGAGGGGGAGCAGTTAATGCCATCGAGTCGGGTAGGCCGCGCAGGTCTAAGCCTTTAAAGGACGTGACGACCCCCAGGAGGTTTATCTACAAGGCCCTACAAAAGGGGGGCGTAATTCCCCATGTTGGGCACATAGAGAATTCCTGTTTGATGCATCCCGGCGAGCTACATAACATGGAAACATGTTTAGTAGTGGAGGACCTGTTGCAACAGATGATAGATTAAGGCCGACTGGAAGTCGGCAATGAGGGGAGGGAAGAGCAACATATATGTATGCAGTCCACAGATGAGAGAAGTTTTGGAAGGCCTAAACCTTCGGTGGTATATTTCACCAAAGACGTAGCTCCCTAAAAGCCCTGATACCCCTCGGTAGTTAAACCTGTTCTATTTCCATACTGAAATAGCCACGCAGTCCCGTGGAGGTATGCACCTCTAAGTGAAAGGAAGGAAGAGGCCACTGACATCAGCTCGTTGTCAGCCAAGGTAACCAATATCACGGGGCTGAGCGGCGTGACCTGCAGCGGTCGCGTGTTTGCACCCCCCGACCTGCCGACACAACCCGCAAATGTTAAAGGGAAGGCAAAGATGGTGGAAGAACAAAATGACAAAACGACCCTCACTCCGAACGAGGATATTCCAGTGAAAGATCTTTCAGAGAAAAGGGATGGCGGTGGCAAGAAGGAAGTATTGCTAGAGGAGGCACGCGAGTTCCTCCGCATTATTCAGCAAAGCGAGTTCAAGGTCATTGAGCAGCTCAACAAAACCCCGGCCAGGGTCTCTCTTTTGGAACTAATCATGAGCTCTGAGCCTCATTGGGCTTTGCTAGTAAAGGTCTTGAACGAAGCTCATGTGGCCCAAGATATCTCTGTAGAAGGCTTTGGAGGACTCGTCAATAACATCATCACCAACAACTATCTCGCCTTTGCCGAAGAAGAAATCCCTGTCGAGGGGAGAGGGCATATCAGGGCTTTGCATGTATTAGTCAAATGCATGGACCACGTCATGGCCAAGGTGCTCATCGATAACGGTTCCAGTTTAAACGTAATGCCCAAAAGCACGTTGGAGAAATTACCGTTTAACGCTTCCCATCTAAAGTCAAGTTCCATGGTGGTACGTGCCTTCGACGGCACCCGCCGAGAGGTCAGGGGAGAGATCGACCTCCCTGTACAGATAGGCTCCCATACCTGTCAGGTTACCTTCCAAGTAATGGATATTAACCTGGCTTACAGCTGTCTTTTGGGATGCCTGTGGATTTACTCGGTGGGAGTCGTTCCCTCTACACTCCACCAAAAATTAAAATTCGTAGTAGAGGGGCATTTGGTTATTGTGTCGGGCGAGGAAGACATCTTGGTAAGTTGCCCATCCTCTATGCCATATGTGGAAGCCGCGGAGGAGTCATTAGAAACAGCCTTCCAATCTTTTGAGGTAGTAAGCATTGCCTCCGTAGATTCCTTCTCTGGGCGACTGTGCCTATCCGATACGGCGATAATGGTAGCCCGGCTGATGTTGGGGAATGGTTACGAGCCCAGAATGGGTTTAGGCAAGAACAACGGCGGCAGAACCAGCCTGTTAAGCACCAGAGGAAACCGTGGGAAGTTTGGGTTAGGCTATAAACCCACACAGGCCGACATAAGAAAAAGTGTTGCGGGAAGGAAGAGCGGAAGCCAAGGCTCGCAATTGGGACGAAAAGTCGAAGGGGGCCCGCCCTGCCACATCAGTAGGTGCTTTATAAGCGCGGGTCTAGGACACGAAGGCCAAGTCATTGTGATATGCGAAGATGATTCTCTGAGTGGGTCGGATTTGGTACGACCATTCCCTCTTGGTTTCCGACTAGGAAATTGGCGAGTGGAGGAGCACCCGGACATTTACGCAACAAGGATAATGTAACCCTTTGTGGATTTTAAACTCTACGGTTGGGCCTAGGCTTTAGAGTTTCCTTTTTTAAAAGGCTTTATGTCTTTTGTTCCTGAATTTATAATATAAAGATCTTTCTTCATCTGTTCCTACGTCTCTACCCATTCTCATTCATTTGCACGTTTATTTCATTACATTTAAAACGCCAGATCCGACGACGAGTCCCTCAAAGGTACTAATACTTGGGACCCGACCTTCGATTTCAAGCAAGAAACGGATCAGACGGAGAGTGAAGAGGACGAGGATGAGGGACTTCCCCCGGAGTTGGAGAAGATAGTCGCCCATGAGGACCAAGAGAAGGGGCCTCATCAAGAAGAGACAGAACTAGTGGACTTAGGAACCGGCAGTGGGAAAAAAGAAGTAAAGATAGGCACGGGTATGACCGCACCCATCCGTGAAGAATTGATAGCCCTGCTAAAAGACTACCAAGACATCTTTGCTTGGTCATACCAAGATATGCCCGGTTTGAGTTCTGACATTGTACAACACAGATTACCTCTAAATCTTGAGTGTTCCCTGGTAAAACAAAAACTGAGGAGGATGAAGCCCGAGACATCCTTGAAAATAAAAGAAGAGGTAAAAAACAATTTGACGCTGGTTTTTTGGCTGTCGCTCGGTACCCAGAATGGGTTGCCAACATTGTACCAGTCCCTAAGAAGGATGGGAAGGTGCAAATGTGTGTTGATTATCGGGACCTGAATTGAGCCAGTCCCAAAGACAATTTTCCTCTGCCACACATCGATATCCTCGTGGATAATACGACCAATTTCACTTTGCTTTCCTTCATGGATGGATTCTCCGGTTACAATCAGATAAAAATGGCGCCAGAGGATATGAAAAAGACTACCTTCGTCACCCTGTGGGGGACGTTCTGTTATAAGGTGATGTCCTTTGGACTCAAGAACGCCGGGGCAACTTATCAACGGGCTATGGTGGCTTTGTTCCATGATATGATGCACCGAGAAATCGAGGTCTATGTGGACGACATAAATGCCAAATCTAAGACCGAGGAGGAACACCTTGTCAACTTGCGGAAGTTGTTCAAAAGGCTTAGGAAATATCGATTGAGGTTAAACCTCGCTAAGTGCACCTTTGGGGTCAAATCAGGGAAATTGCTAGGTTTCATCGTGAGCCAGAAAGGGATAGAGGTGGACCCCGAAAAGGTGAAAGCCATCCTTGAGATGCCGGAACCCCGTACCGAGAGGCAGGTCCTAGGTTTCCTGGGACGTTTGAATTATATTGCCAGATTCATATCATAGCTCACCACTATTTGTGAGCCGTTGTTCAAACTCTTACGCAAAAACCAATCCGTCCGTTGGAATGAGGATTGTCAAGAGGCGTTTGGAAGGATCAAATAGTGTCTCATGAACCCTCCTGTGCTTATGCCGCCGGTACCCGGAAGGCCTCTCATCTTGTATATGACGATTTTGGACGAGTTGATGGGATGTATGTTGGGGCAACATGACGAGTCCGGGAAGAGGGAGCGCGCTGTCAACTACTTGAGTAAGAAGTTCACGGCCTGTGAAATGAACTACTCCCTGCTCGAAAGAACGTGTTGTGCTTTAGTTTGGGCGTCCCACCGTCTAAGACAATACATGCTGAGCCATACCACCTGGTTGATATCCAAGATGGACCCGGTTAAGTACATCTTTGAGAAGCCTGCTTTCACAGGGCGGATCGCCCCGTGGCAAGTTTTGCTATCCGAGTTCGACATAGTCTACGTCACCCAAAAGGCGATAAAAGGAAGCGCCTTGGCAGATTATTTGGCTCAGCAGCCTCTTAACGACTATCAGTCCATGCATCCCGAATTCCCGAATAAGGACATCATGGCCTTGTTTGAGGAAAAGCTTGACGAGGACCGGGACAAGTGGATCGTGTGGTTTGATGGAGCATCAAACGTTCTAGGGCATGGCATTGGAGCAGTATTGGTCTCTCCAGACAATCAATGTATACCTTTCATAGCCGGGCTGGGGTTTGACTGCACCAACAATATGGTTGAGTATGAAGCGTGCGCCCTGGCCATCCAGGCGGCAATTGACTCCAATGTCAAGCTACTCATGGTGTACGGGGACTCAGCACTGGTGATCCACCAGCTGAGAGGGGAATGGGAAACTAGAGACCCCAAGTTGATACCCTACCAAGCCTATATCAAGGAATTGGCTGGTTCCTTTGATGAGATCTCCTTGCATCACGTTCCCCGAGAGGAAAATAAAATGGCGGATGCGCTCGCCACTTTGGCGTCCATGTTCCAGCTAACACCGCACGGGGACCTACCGTACATTGAGTTCTAGTGTCGTGGCAGACCCGCGCATTGTTGTCAGGTGGAAGAGGAGCGGGACGGTAAGCCTTGGTATTTCGATATCAAGCGATACGTTGAAAGCAAAGAGTACCCACCGGAGGATTCCGACAATGACAAAAGGACATTGAGGAGATTGGCGGCCGATTTCTTCATGAGCGGAAGCATCCTATACAAGAGAAACCATGACATGACCCTCCTGCGATGTGTGGATGTCAAAGAGGCGAACCACATGATCGAGGAAGTCCACGAGGGTTCGTTTGGAACGCACGCCAATGGGCATGCTATGGCTCGGAATATCCTTAGAGCAGGTTATTACTAGCTCACCATGGAAAGCGATTGCTGCACCCATGTAAGGAAATGCCATAAATGTCAAGCATTCATGGACAATGTCAATGTTCCGCCACATCCTCTGAATGTCATGTCCGCCCCATGGCCTTTTTCCATGTGGGGGATAGACGTCATAGGGGCTATCGAACCCAAGGCTTCGAACGGTCATCGCTTCATTCTCGTGGCGATAGATTGTTTCACCAAATGGGTTGAAGCGGCTTCCTACACCAATGTCACGAGGAGTGTGGTGGTCAGATTCCTAAAGAGGGAGCTGATTTGTTGG
The DNA here is from genome assembly GCF_004193775.1 of Glycine soja. Taxonomy (NCBI): domain Eukaryota; kingdom Viridiplantae; phylum Streptophyta; class Magnoliopsida; order Fabales; family Fabaceae; genus Glycine; species Glycine soja. The sequence goes on along the minus strand of NC_041004.1, from coordinate 13,539,259 downwards.
TACGGACTCCCTAGGAAGATCATTACTGACAATGGCACCAATCTGAATAACAAAATGATGCAGGAAATGTGTGTGGATTTCAAAATCCAGCATCACAATTCCACGCCCTACCGACCAAAGATGAACGGAGCCGTGGAAGCAGCCAATAAGAATATTAAGAAAATTATTCAGAAGATGACGGTGTCGTACAAAGATTGGCATGAGATGTTGCCTTTTGCCCTGCATGGATACCGAACTTCGGTACGAACTTCTACTAGGGCAACACCGTACTCCTTGGTTTATGGAATGGAAGCGGTAATCCAGTTTGAGGTAGAGGTCCCTTCCTAAAGGATACTAGTGGAATCAGGCCTAGAAGAAATAGAGTGGGCTCAAACACGCTACGACAAACTCAACCTTATTGAAGGTAAGCGCTTGACGGCCATGAGCCATGGGCGCCTATATCAACAAAGAATGAAGAACGCGTTCGACAAGAAGGTGAGCTCGCGCAAGTTCCATGAGGGTGACCTTGTGCTGATAAAGATGTCCCACGCTGTTAAAGATAATCGAGGGAAGTGGGCCCCGAACTACGAAGGGCCTTTCATTGTAAAAAGGGATTTTTCCGAAGGGGCCCTGGTGCTTACCAACATGGATGGCAAGGAGCTACCTTCACTCGTGAACTCTGATGTTGTCAAGCGATACTATGCTTAGGATCTGGGGCAATTGAGGAAGTCGCTGCATGTTCTTTTATTTTTGTGTGTTCTTCTTGGTTTCCCCCAGGAGTTCCTGTCCGCTGTAATTTTCTCGTCATAGTCTTTTAAATGAAGAGAACATGGGATTAAGACTTCAGTCCTTACTTTGTGCTTTAAACCATGTGTAGTTTTTTATAACATGAGCATTTTCGCTCAGTCCATGGGATGCCCCAAACGCTTAATTAAAACTGAACCTGACCAGCTTTCACTAAAAGGATTATTGCATTTGAAAACACTCATGCATACGCATACGCGTGCATATTTTGTTATGACAGGAGCAGAATCGTCTTAGGCAGTGGTCAAATGTCGGGATGGGGCTAAAGGCAGAAACCAATCAAGGTAAAACGGTAAACGCGGCCACAGTTTGCTGCGCGATGTCGTTTCCTACTTTCAGGTACTTAGGGACGGACGCAAGAAGAGGCTAGGGTCACGATCGATAGATCGTCATCTCATGCCCTGCACTAGACTAGCGGGAAGCGCAACTGGGGCACAGCCTAGTATCCTTTAAACTCCCAGAAATTATTACTGTTGTGTCTTTAAAATAAATATCGGATGCCTCATCTACCCTAAAGGGGGTTCGAGTGAGCGAACGCTGACCCGTAGAGAACGCATACTTGTGTCTTCCCTAAAAAAAAAATACAGGTCAGCTCGCCTGGGCGAGCACCCCCTGCACGAGATAGTTTAAAAGAGAGGGAGGGGTACGTTTTCTTCACCCAAAAACTCCCCCCCCCCCCACTTTCAAAAACACCAAAGCTACGAACTTGCCATTTTTGCGCCTCCAAGCCACATTTTCTTGCATTTTGCTTTCATTTTTTATACTCCTACTCACTCTAACAAGAAATGGCTCCGAAAAAGCTTTCCGCGAAGAGGTCTAGGAGAGACGCTGCAGCTGAAGTGACCAGTGCCGCCCTCGAGTTTGATAGCCACCGTTTTCGGAGCGCCGAGCACCAACAGCGCTTTGAGGCCATCAAAAGATGGTCGTTCCACAAAGAGAGGCGCGTCCAACTCAGGGAGGATGAGTACATAGATTTTTAGGAGGAGATAGCTCGCCGACATTGGACATCGCTGGCCACTCCCATGGCTAAGTTTGACCCTGAGGTAGTCCTGGAGTTTTATGCTAATGCTTGGCCCACAGAGGAGGGAGTGCGAGACATGCGTTCATGGGTGAGGGGTCAGTGGATTTCCTTTGACGCAGTTGCCCTTAGCCAGTTCCTGGGTGACCCGCAAGTGTTGGAGGAAGGCCAGAAGTGCGAGTTCAGCTAGAGGAGGAACAAGGCCGACGGGTTCGACGAGGAGGCCATTGCCCAGCTGTTATGCACACCAGGGCAGGATTTTTCCTGAACCGCTGCAGGGAGGCGGGTGCGGATCATGCGCACCAGCATGACCACCTTGACCCAGGCGTGGATGACATTGATGCTCAGCAATGTCTTGCCTAGCGATGATAACTCTGATCTCCCTCTACCGAAGTGTCAGTTGGTATATGCCATCCTGACACGGATGAGCGTCCACGTGGCCCAGGTGATTGCTGACGCCATCTATTTGTTTGCAGGTATGCCACCCACCAGGCACCCTCTAGACCCAGATAAGTCTAACAGGGCCCTGGGGTTTCCAGCATTGATCACGGTTTCTTAGGAGGAAGCGGAGCCACGTGACCAAGGTCACCGCACCTTTTTATTGACATTACTGTTTTCTGTTAGTTTGCTATTGACATTTTCTATTATTGTCTATATTGCTGTTGACATTACTATTTTCTGTTTTTGTCTATATGGTTACTAACGTTGTTGTTATTATTTTTTGTTTGGCGTTATGGCTCTCAGTTATTTCATCACCGTTTTGTTTGCGACTTACCATTTCGTGCGTTCTTTTCATTTACCTTGTGGTTAGACGTAAGTAGGTAGTGTGCACCCCCGTCCGCACGATCTTTTTAGAGAGAAAAAGAAAAAAAGGGAGAGAAAATGAATAAATGATAATAACTTAAAAAAGGAAAAGGAAAAGGAAAAAAGAGCAAGCAAGAAAAGAAAAAGAAGGAAGAAAAAAAGAAAATAAAAAGTTGTCTAGCTAGAAAACAACATACTTGTGAAAGGAGATAACTTCCAACTTTTCTTTAAAATATTTCATTGATCATAACTAGTTTTTGAAAAAAATGTGAATACACCTGAAGGGCGAATGCTGTGAAAATTTTCCCGAACACCCAAAATAGACTCGGATGAATGCATGAATTGATAAAAGAACATACTTTGGAAACACTGGGTTGACTTAAATAGAGAAAATGAATCTTGAGCCTTAGTATCACATGACCAAAAATTTTTCGACACTTGAGTATCCGCATAGGTGCATGCATGACTAGTTTTTGCATAAAATTTCCAAATCATCATTGTTGCGTGTGTGTCATGGAAATAATGTGGGACATCCCTTTTATCCCTGAACCGCTGGCCAAACCCACGCCCTGACATATATCATGTCCAGCCGTTCTACAAGCCTTGAGCCAAAATCCCAACTTACCGTAAACCTTGACCCAGGGTGAGAATGTCCATCCTTGCTCTCGAAAGAAAACAAAAAAAGAAAAAAGGAGAAAAGGAGAAAATTCCCAATCAAAGAGTGGGAGAAAGAAAAAAAGGAGGAAAGAAAATTCCTGATCAAGGATCGGAAGAAAACAGAAGAAATATGCAGAAAGGTCTTCGGACCAGACAATATCTGAACAATACAGAATTGTCACCCAGTAAACAAAAAAAGGGGGGGGGAAGGAAACCACGACCTAAAGTGGTCCTCTCTCTTTGATTGCCAACCAAAATCTTGTGCGTCGGTGGCTTGTTCACCTCGCATTGAACAAAAACAGAAAAGGAAAAGGCCAAGAACACTCAAAGCCAAATTTCCCACAAGAAACAAACCATTCCCAAGAAAAAGTCCTATTGATCCATGATCACGCATGCAATCCTTGATTTGATAGGAAATGATTTGCAAAGCCAAGTCATGACATATCTATGGTTCAGAATTAGGATGAAACACTTACCTGTGTGAGATCGATACACTTTGAGTGATTTTCTTCTATTTTTGTTGAACCCAGTGTTTCCTCTAAATGGTCATTTAGAAGCGAAATGCTAACATCCAAAATCTCATTTATGGTTATGAGAAGATTTCATCAGCATACTCTCCTTCCCCGGTAGACGCATTGTTTTTCATCTAAAAAGCATATGTTGCTCTGATCAGTTGGAAGTTTTGTCTCTTTACTAAAGCATGTTCGCATTTTAGTGAAGAAAACACTGAGACTATTTTAGTCTCACAAGTTATCCAGAACTACGTAGGTCTGAGTTCCTCATTGAGGATACGTAGGAGCAAGAACCTTGCTTTTGTCGGCCGCCCCACAATCTCTGTCATACTGACACTGAGGTCATGTGACATGCGGAGACAAATTATGGTCATTCCACACACCTTTTCGCCATTCAGACACAATCGTGTCCGATGGCACGCAGAGATAAATTATGGTCATTCTGCCCCCTTTTGTCATTCAGAGGCGGTGAGCCCGATGACATGCGGAGACAAATTATGGTCATTCCGCACACTTTTTCTCCATTCAGACACAATCGTGTCCGATGGCACGCAGAGACAAATTATGGTCATTTTGCGCCTTTTGTCATCTAGAGGCGGCGAGCCCGATGACATGCGCAGACAAATTATGGTCATTCCGCACACCTTTTCGCCATTCTGAGGCGATCGTGTCCGATGGCGCCCAGAGACAAATTATGGTCATTCTGCGCCTTTCCATCCAAGTTCGATCGTGTCCGATGGCACACAGAGACAAATTATGGTCATTCTGCGCCCTTTTGTCATCCAGAGGCGATCCTGCCCGATGGCACACGGAGACAAATTATGGTCATCCACGCACTTTTGCTATTTGTAAGACTCGAAGCGTGATAAACGCGCAGAGACAAATTATGGTCATTCTGTGCCCTTTGTCGTTCAGGAGCAGCGAGTCGAGTGATAAATGCGCAGAGACAAATTATGGTTATTATGCACCCTTTGTCATTCAGGAGCAGCGAGTCGAGTGATAAACGCGCAAAGACAAATTATGGTCATTCTGCGCCCTTTTGTCATCCAGAGGTGATCCTGCCCGATGGCACACGGAGACAAATTATGGTCATCCACGCACTTTTGCTATTTGTAAGACTCGAAGCGTGATAAACGCGCAGAGACAAATTATGGTCATTCTGTGCCCTTTGTCGTTCAGGAGCAGCGAGTCGAGTGATAAATGCGCAGAGACAAATTATGGTTATTATGCGCCCTTTGTCATTCAGGAGCAGCAAGTCGAGTGATAAACGCGCAAAGACAAATTATGGTCATTCTGCGCCCTTTGTCATTCAGGAGCAGCAAGTCGAGTGATAAACGCGCAGAGACAAATTATGGTCATTTTGCGCCCTTTGTCATTGAGGAGCAGCAAGTCGAGTGATAAACGCGCAGAGACAAATTATGGTCATTTTGCTCCCTTTGTCATTCAGGAGCAGCAAGTCGAGTGATAAACGCACAGAGACAAATTAAGGTCATTCTGCGCCCTTTGTCATTCAGGAGCGGCAAGTCGAGTGATAAACGCGCAGAGACAAATTATGGTCATTCTGCGCCCTTTGTCATTCAAGGTGTAGATGCAAATGCCTTTGGTGTTTTGATGATGATCATGATGAAGAAAAGCAAATGATGCAAATGATTCAAGAATACAAGCCACAACATCAAGATGATCACTAGTACATTAGGAAGGAAATTCCTAATTGATATAGCAAAAGGTTTGGCCAAGTAATGCATGTTAAAAAGTGTTTTTCAAGAGATTTACTCTCTGGTAATCGATTACCAGAGGATGTAATCGATTACCAGTGGCCAAAAATGCTTTACAACAGCTACTAAATATTTGAATTCAAATTTTAGACTGTGTAATCGATTACACCATATTGGTAATCGATTACCAGCAGTTAATAAACGTTTTAATTCAAATATTAAAGCCTGTAATCGATTACACAACTATTGTAATCGATTACCAGTGGAAAGTTTTCAGAAAATCTGCCAACAGTCACATCTTTTCATTAGATTTGTGAATGGTCATCAAAGGCCTATATATAGGTGACTTGGGCACGAATTTTAGAGAGAGAGTTTTGCTGGTCCAAAATGTCTTATCCTCTCAAAAGAAAATGAGAGAGATTCCAAGAGAACTTCATTGTCAAATGCTCTCTCAAAGAACTCTTGGGCAAACACTTGCACATCCATTAAGAGTTCATCCATGGATCTTCATTGTAATATTCTTCTCTTGAAGAGAGAATTCTTCTTCTATTCTTCTTATTCAATGAGATTGGTTAAGAGACTGTGAGTCTCTTGTTGTAAAGGATTCCTGAACACAAGGGATGGGTTGTCCCTGTGTGGTTCAGACTTTGTAATGGATTTTACAAAGATAGTGGAAATCTCAAGTGGGTTGCTTGAGTACTGGACGTAGGCACGGGTTGTGGCCGAACCAGTATAAAACTGTGTTTGCATTCTCTCTTCCCTTATCTCATTTATGTTATTGCAATCAATTTTGCCTTGCATATTATAGAACATTATTAAATTGATTGTTGTTGCTTCTTCTGCATTCTAAGCCTATCCCTCTTAAGATTATTGAGGCCACAAGGTCCAACACAAGGACAGTGAGTCGAGTGGTGGGCGGAGATAAATTATGGTCATTCTGCACACCTTTTCATCATTCAGACACAATCGTGTGCGATGGCACGCAGAGACAAATTATGGTCATTCTGCGCATTTCCATCCAGGCCCGATCGTGTCTGATGGCACGCAGAGACAAATTATGGTCATTCTGCGCCTTGTGTCAACCAAGAGGAACGAATTCGGCAGTATGAGGATGATGTTGGTTGTTCGGTGCTGATCATTTTCAAAATTTTTGCAGGTTCCGCTGGCGGGGAGATTCATCGGCCGAATGGTGTTTCGCTCGAACGAAATTAGTGTCTTATCTTTACTTCCCTTTTATCTCTAATAAAAGACAAGTAATGAGGGGCAACTGTCATACCCTAATTTCGTCTGGGGATCGTCTGTTTGTTGGGATGCGACCCTCGCTTAATCATTTCGAGGTACTTGACGCCCATCGTTAGGCAATACGTGAAGTTTCGCGACATGTCGGAAGTTGAAAGAACGTGTTAAGGCGCAATCCGTAAAGTTCCGTAACATTCCGGAAGCCAAAGAAGGGATGATTGTGTAATCCGTAAGGTTACGTGAAATTACGGAAAGAAAACAAGCATCGTTACGTAATTCGTAAAGTTTCGTAACGTTACGGAAAAAGAATCGGCAAAAAAGGGCAGGGGGTGTATTTAGTAAATAGGGGGTGCAAATAGTAATCAGACCCACTTGGGCCTTCCAAGGTCTTCCAACAGAAGGCGGTGCCTTTTGGTGGAAGCAACCCGGCTCGCCTGGGCGAGATGGGTGGCAACCACCTCCCTCTTTTCCCCTATAAATAGGGGAAGAAGGGCAGAACAAAAATGTTCAACCCTCCTGGTATCTGAGAATCACTTAAAATTAGTGAGAAAAATTATTTCCGTGAATAAAATCCTAGACGAGGCACTTCCGTAACGCTTCCGAGACGTTTCTGTGGGCGATTTCGCAAAGCTTTTCCACCGTTCTTCATCGTTCTTCGTTCGTTCTTCGGTCTTCAATCGGTAAGTTCCCGAAATCGAACTTTTCAATTCATTCTATGTACCCTTAGTGGTCCCCACTTGTTTCGCGTGCTTTTATTTTTATTTCATTTACTTTCCGTACCCCCTTTTGACGTGCTTTAGTCATTTATTTAAGTCATTTTCTCGCCTAATCAAAAAATAAAATAAATTTCCACCGATCATTTGAATTGTAACATCTTTTAATTTCTGTTAAAATGAAATCCGACCGTTCGGTGTTGCCGTAACCACGTTTAAAACCAAAAAGAGGCAAAATAATAATATAATAATAAAAAAATATCTTTTAATAAAATAAAAAAAATCAATCGGACGTTTTTCTTGGGGATTTTTCTTTCGTAATCGAATTGACTAATAACCAAAGTGAAACTAAGGCTAAAATCAATTCATAAATCAAACGTTTGTCATCACCTAAAAAGCCATTTTTAAGGTCTAATGCCTTGAAATGGTCTTTTCCGCTTTTATTGGTTAAACATGGATTCCTAAAGCCTAAAATCAACACGTAGCTTTGTCACCTCTTTCAAAAAAACAAGAGATCATTAATGGTCCAATGCCTTAATGTTTTCTCTCCTTTCAAAAGAATCAAAAGATTGTTTAATAGTCCAACGCCTTAAAAGACCTTTCATTCAATCAAAATATATCTAGCAAAAAAGGATAAAATAATTTAACCAACGTTTAGTTCTCAAAGAACTACGTAGGTCTGATTTCCTTATCACAATTGAGGAATATGTAGGAGCAAGAGAAACACCCTTGTCGACCACAAAAAGATAAAAAATATAAAAAGGCATAAAAAGTCATAAGAATGTAAAAAAGGGAAGATAACACAAATTGAAGTCATATTCGCACACTTGATTAAAGGCTGTCGTCCTTTGTGACGGATGCGTGGGGTGCTAATACCTTCCCTGTGCATAAATACAACTCCCAAACCTTTCACCTAAAGTTTGTAGACCACGTCTTTTCCGGTTTTTCCGACGTTTTCCTCAAAATAAACGTTGGTGGCGACTCTGCGCATATTCCTTTCTTGGAAGACGCACCCGTGAGCCTCACGTCGCCCTCCCACCGAAGGGTAGGTTGCGACAACTTGCCTGTGTGAGATTTATACACCTTTGAGAGGTTTTCCTCTATTTGAATGAATCCAATGTTTCCTCTGATGTTCTTTAGAAACAAAATGCGAAATGATCTTAATCTCATTTTTGGTTCTAAGAATTCTATCTTTGTGCTTTCATTTCTCATTGTTGCATTTTTTAAAAATGTTGTTCTAATCAATTTGTGGATTGATTCTTCACCAAGCATGTTCACATCTTTTGAAGCATATTTATTTTATACTTATACTATTGTTATTTGTAGTTTTTCTATACTTTGCTTGAGGACAAGCAATATTCTAGGTTAGGAGGAGTACCTCTTGTTGGATCAAGTGGCCTCTGAATAATTAAGAAGGGGGGGTTGAATTAATTATTAACGTGCCTTGACTAATTAAAAATCTATCCTTCTTAATGTTACTAGATTCAATTAGGCTTTTACTACTAAGTTAAGAAAGTAAAGAATAGAAATAGAAACTTAACCAAATGTAAAAGTACACAGCGGAAATTAAAGAGTGTAGGAAAGAAGAAGACAAACACAAGAATTTTATACTGGTTCGGCAACAACCCATGCCTACATCCAGTCCCCAAGCAACCTGCTGTTCTTGAGATTTGTTTCAACCTTGTAAAATCCTTTATAATCCAAAGATCCACAAGGGATGACCCCTCCCTTGTTCTCTTTGAAAACACAAGTGGATGTACCCTCCACTTGAACTGATCCACAAGAGATGTACCCTATCTTGTTCTCAGTATAACAATCCCCAAGTCGATGTACCCTCTACTTGTACCACAAAGGATGTGCCCTCCAATGTGTTGGGACAAAGAATTCTCAAGCGGTTAGTCTTTTGAATCTTTGTAAAGGGGAAACAAAAGATATCTCAGGCGGTTAGTCCTTTGAGATCTTTTGTTTAAGGGGAAGGGAAGAATCAAAAGAATTCTCAGGCGAGGTCCTTTGAATTCTCTTGGAAAGAGAGAAGAGAGACACAAAAGAATTCAGGCGGTTAGTCCTTTGTTCTTTTGGCAAAGGGAGAAGAGAATGAAAAAGATTAATAGAACAAGTTTTTTATCAAAGAACTTTTCTTGAAAGAAAAAGTTTTGAACAAAAACTTTTAGAAAGATGAAGAGAAGATGAATCAGAAAAAATTTGTTGAAAGAGTTGAATGATGTTGAGAGAGAAGATTGAAAGATAGATTTCTTGATTGTTATTTTTTAAAAAATCCATGCCATGATCACATATTTATAATCTTTTGATGACTCAAGTCAAAGCTTGTGACTCTTGGCAATTTCTTTAACAAAACCAGTCACTTAAAAAGTTATGACTTTTGAAAGAATCTTCAGAAACAAGTCACTTGAAGAATTGTGACTTTTGGAAATGTGTTTTTCGAAATCAGTCACTGGTAATCGATTACCATTAAGGTGTAATTGATTACACATTAACAGATGTGACTCTTCATTTTGAATTTTGAAAATCTTAACGTTTTAAAACACTGGTAATCGATTACTACATTCTGGTAATCGATTACCAGAGAATAAAACTCTTTGGTAATGATTTTGTGAAAACTTCTTGTGCTACTCAATGTTTTGAAAAACTTTTTAATACTTATTTTGATTGAGTCTTCTCTTGATTCTTGAATCTTGAGTCTTGAATCTTGATCTTGATTATTCTTGAATCTTGAATCTTGGAACTTGATTCTTGAATCTTTGCTTGAACCTTTGCTTAAATCTTGATTCTTTGGCATCATCAAAATAACCTTGGAAGATATTGCTTCCACACCTCTTCCCAAGTGTCGAAATTAGACTTCATGTCTTCTATTTTTATGCTTTACAAGACGTCAATGTCTTCTAGTTTTGTGCTTTACAAGACTTCATGTTGTTTGTTCTTATGCTTTACAAGACTTTAATGTCTTTTGTTTTTATGCTATACAAGACTTTAATGTCTTCTATTTTTATGCTTTACAAGACGTCAATGTCTTCTGGTTTTGTGCTTTACAAGACTTCATGTCGTTTGTTCTTATGCTTTACAAGACTTTAATGTCTTATGTTTTTATGCTTTACTAGACTTTAATGTCTTCTATTTTTATGCTTTAGAAGACTTCAATGTCTTATATTGTTATGCTTTACAAGATTTCATGTCTTCTATTTTTTATGCTTTACAAGACTTCACTGTCAATGTCCTTTGCTTTTATGCCCTATAGGACTTCAATGTCCTCCATTTTGTGTTTTTCTAGGACTTTAAGGTCTTCTATTTTGAGCTATAAGACTTTAATGTCCTTCTGTTTTATTGGTGTCATACTCTAATTTCGTCCGAGGACTATCATTTGTTGATCTTTTGATCCTTGCTAGTCGACTTATGGTGTTAAATGCCAGTTATAGTCCAAAGTAAGGAACCATTCAGTGTTTCGATCAGGAATGCAAAAAATACCAATATAGAGGGGCAAAAGGTTATTTTCATTGAGTTTCCTGGACCCTATCTCACCTAGGCTAGCCTCTAGCTCGCCTTGGTCCCCAAATTACTTCAGGGTGAAGGAACCAGCTAGCCTGGGCGAGCCAGTTACTTCAGGAGTAAGCATCAGCTCGCTTGGGCGAGTTGCCATTGACCCAAGTGCCCATTTTCCTATAAATAGGCGTGCAAGGGAGGCTGAGGAGAGGATCCAAGGTTCAGAAGTGGAGGGAATTGAGAGAACTAAGAAAGAAGAAGAAGAATGAAGAGGAAACGAAGCTGAGGCGCTGCCAAATCGCAAATGTGATCAATCTCTACATCGTTCCTTGTTCGGTGTTCTTCGCCCCAGTCGGTTAGTTTTTATTTTTTGAGGATTGAATGTGATCTATGTACCCTTAGGGGTCCCCCTTGTTATTATGTGCACATCCATCTTCTCTATCTATCAACGACGATCTTGTTTTTCTTTGTAAAGTTCAATCTTAACCGATCACCAGTGTTGTAAAGTTGTCTTTAAAGAGATTGAAAGTTAATAAACAAAACCAAGATAAAACCAACTCATAACGTTTTTATCAAATATCACTTGAGATTGTTTCAAGGTCCAACGCCTTAACGATTCTCTCCACTTTTCAAATTTAAAAGATCGTTTCAAGGTCCATCCAACGCCTGAACGATTCTCTCCTCTTTTCAAATTTTAAAATATCATTTTGAGGTCCAACGCTTTAAAAGAATTTTTGTTTGCAATTAAAATGAATCTTTCAAAAACATAAAAATCAATTTAGCATACAAATATTCAGACTTAAAGAACTACGTATGTTTAAATTCCACATCGCACCTGAGGATACCTAGGAGCAAGGGCAACACCATTGTCTACCCCAAAAAAATAAAAATACAAAAAAGGGAAAATAAACAATTCTGAAGTGGAGGGAATGGAGAGAACTAAGAAAGAAGAAGAAGAAAGAAGAGGAAACGAAGCTGAGGAACTGCCAAATCGCAACTGTGATTAATCTCTACATCGTTCCTTGTTCGGTGTTCTTCGCCCCAGTCGGTTAGTTTTTATTTTTTGAGGATTTAATGTGATCTATGTACCCTTAGGGGTCCCCCATGTTATTATGTGCACATCCATATTCTCTATCTAATAACGATGATCTTGTTTTTCTTTGTAAAGTTCAATCTTAACCGATCACCAGTTTTGTAAAGTTGTCTTCAAAGAGATTGAAAGTTAATAAACAAAACCAAGATAAAACCAACTCGTAACTTTTTTATCAAATATCACTTGAGATTGTTTCAAGGTCCAACGCCTTAACGATTCTCTCCGCTTTTCAAATTTAAAAGATCGTTTCAAGGTCCAACGCCTTAATGATTCTCTCCTCTTTTCAAATTTTAAAATATCATTTTGAGGTCCAACACCTTAAATGACTTTTTGTTTGCAATTAAAATGAATCTTTCAAAAACATAAAAATCAATTTAACACACAAATATTCAAAATTAAAGAACTACGTTGGTTTGAATTCCTCATCGCACATGAGGATACCTAGGAGCAAGGGCAACATCATTGTCTACCCCAAAAAAATAAAAATTCAAAAAAAGGGAAAAATAAACAATTCTGAAGTTATGTTGCGCACACTCGATTAAAGGCTATCGTTCCTTTGACGGATGCATGGGGTGCTAATACCTTCCCTATGCATAAACAACTCCTGAACACTTATTTTCAAAATTCGGAGACCTTTTTTTGGTTTTTCTAATGTTTTCCTCGAATAAACGTTGGTGGTGACTCAGCTTGTTTTCTCCCTGGAGACGAACGCTTTTGGCTTATTTATTTTGCCCTCACCCTCCCGTCGTAGGGTAGATTGCGACAGATGGAAACTCCACTGGGGACTTTCTAGAGAGTTAGGCCATTCAATCAGTGTGCAATGTTTTTATTGTGATTTCCTCTTCTTTATTTTCCCTTTTCTCTTTGTCCATATTTGTGTATAAACTTTGTTATGTTATTCTGTTTGGTGTGTGTCTGTCTACCTATTACATTCGTAGTTAGAAATATTTATGTTCTATGCACACATGGCACCTACACCTTTGCACACACATTGATGCAATCCTACCCCGCAAGGGCATTGGATAGAAAAATCCAAGTAGATTGGGCCAGAGATGCAAGAGAAGGCCCTAGGGTTCTTATGAGCCTTAGAGTAGATTTCAGGTCCATGGGCTAAGTACGAGCCCACTTATCTTTGTAAATATTAGATTAAGGTGTCATTATTTTTGGGCCTTGTATTTAGGGCTCCATAATGTAGGTAGGGTACCCTAGAAATATAGGATTTTTCAGCCCTTGTATTTTAGGGCACCTAGACTAGTTTTTGTATTAGGGGTAGTTTTGTAATTTCACATGCAATAAGTGGATATTTGATGTGTGTGGTTGGAAATAAATTTAATTGAATTGGTAGAAGCCCAATCCAATTAAATTTTAGAGGGGGAGGTGAGCATTTGCTTACTACACCCCATTGCCACATCATATAGTCACACTTTGTGCATGTCCTTCATGTTTTTCATCCCTCATGACACCTAAGCACAATTAGTGGAGAATCTTGGAATTGATATTGGATTAGTGGGCTAAACCATAACTAAAATTCACTAATCATAATTAGTGAAATTTTGGCTCCAAAGTTTGGCTCCACAAATTCAATTTCAAATTCAAGTGAAATTTGAATTTCCCTCCAATTTTGTGTGACACTTAGGCTATAAATAGAGGTCATGTGTGTGCATTTTTTTTGAACTTTGATGATTTGAATATTAAACTTCAGATTTCAAAGCTCATTTAGAGCACAAAATTTCGTGCTCTTCTCTCCCTCTCCCTTCATTCATCTCCTTCTTCCTCCAAGCTCTTATCCATGGCCTCCTATGGTGGTGAGCTTCTTCTAGACTCATCTTCTCCTTGAAGTGGCGTCTCCTCTCTCTCTCCCTTTCTCCATTCCGCTGCCATTCATCTTCCAAGAAGCAAAGGAATCCATTGATGAAGAAGATCCTAGGCCTACAAGCTCCAATGGAGCTTGCATCATGTGGTATCAAGAGCATCTTCATCTAGGTGATGTTCTTTTGCTTCCTCTATCTTTTTGTTCGGTGAATTCTCTTTAATTCCTTGTTCTTCATCTTATTCTCCATGTATATCCTCCATTGTCTTGTGGTTTGGTGCTGTTTAGAGTAGATTCAAAAAAATAAACTGATTAAATCTTATATCTACACTTGTTCTTGCATTTCTATGGTTCAAATTTTGTAGATCTACTGTTGAATCTTGTTTTTGTGTTGATTTTAGGTTCTATCAATTTTCATTCATAATATTCTTGTGCTTAACCTTTAGATCTAAATTTTGTTCCAAAATATTGATTAGAAAAAAAAAAACACAAAAATCTAAGTGTAAATCACTTAATCCATGTTGTCTTAGAGTCATGTTTAGTCATAGTAATTGTCACATTATGCTCTAAGTTTGTGTTGAATTTTTATTTTGTTTATTGAATTCTAGATACATTTGTTCATGTATTCTTGTCATTCTTTGCCTATCTTTTGAATGTTGAGTCTAATTCATGCATGTTATTTAGTTCATAACATGTTCTAAATCAATTCCTAGAAATAGTCTTGTTGTTGAACTCTTTTTTGTTTTCTAAGATTCCTACATGATGCCTATGATGAAGTTGAGTTGTGGTGCTGAGTTGTGGCTGGATTTGTGAATCAAATAAGTTTTAAGCTCTCTTGAATTGTGTTATTCAAGATAATTTAGCATAAGCAAACACAAATTGTAACTATCCAAGCCTTAAGCAACATAAACACTACTCTTGATTTCTAGGTTGAAATCGCTGGTGCTGGCAGCTTGAACATACAAAATTGTATAAATTACTGGGAATTGGTCACTACGTTTTTTGAGCTGAAACTTTTACTGAATTTTCTAGACATCTGGAACAAAATTATAAAAAAAGAACCAAGCGATTTGAATTAAAGGAAAAAATAATAAAAATCTCACAAGTTGGCAGAAAAATCAGTGTCTAGGAAAAAAAAAGAAAAGTGAAAGGAAAGTGTGCTTGTTGTTTTGGCTCAAAATTTGTTCTAGAATTGGTGCCTATTTTATACCAATCCTAGTTCTGAAATTTCAATTGAAAATTATTGTGAAAACAAGTGCCAAAACTAGAGGTTTCTTGAGTCTTTTTTTTTTAGAGTTTTTCTACTCTACTCTAGAGCCATTCTAGGTTTCTCTTTGAGTCCTAGCTTGCTTTTTTGTGTTTTTCATTGCTTTAATTGTTGAATAATCCTTGGAAATTTGTCTTGTTAAAACTCTATTGGTTTAGCTTTCATTTCATTTTTTTTTGGTCTTTGGTTATTGCTTGTCTCTTTGTTTCCTTGCTTGTGAGTTGCCATATAAGGAATTGGAAAGGAGGATTGGTGCCATATCTTGAAGAATTTGAGTCAAGAAGCAAGGGGCCAACCACCTTAAGAGCTATTGGACTAAGAAGCACTCCAAATTGAGTGAAACACTAAAGAGAGAATAGCCCCCACAATTGAGGACTTTTTTCTTTGTAATTTTGTAATTGGCAATTTGCTTTGCTTTCAAATTTTGTAACAAAAAGGCCTTTCATTGGAAGTAAGTTGGGAGCCTCCGCTAGGTCACCCTACTTCCATTTGTGTGTAATAATTTTAGGCAATTTCCCCTTAGGATAGTGAGTGTTTTGTTGGGAACCTTAAATGAGGACATCCAAACACTCTTAGGATCCGCCTAGTTTGCATTTCTTGCACTTTAATTTCTTGCTTACTTTCATAGCTTATTTCCTTTACCCTCCATTGTCAAACCGTCTAGATAGCTTGCCTTTTACCAATTAGTTTTTACCTTATCTTTCACACCTCTTTTAGTGTTTATTTTGGCTAGTTTCAACCATAGTTTCTTTTACCTTTTTTTCAAACCCCCAACTAGAAAGAACCATAACTTAGGAGCCAACATGAGTCTTCATTCTTCATCTAGTGTTAATGGTGAGGGTTCTACTCCTAAGGACCCCTTGTATAAGATATTAGATGAGTTGAGATCCCTTAAGTTGTGGAAAGAAAAACAAGAGAGAAAAGAAAAAGGTAAAAAAAGAGTGGAAGAAATAAGTCAAGATGAAAGAGAGAAAATAAGAGAGGAAGAAAGAAAAAAAATAATCAAAGAAATGAAAAGAGAAAAACATGTCTCCTATAGTAGTCATAACTCTTGCAAGAGCCTAAGTGAAGAACTTCGTGACTATTATGAAGGAAGGCATAGGTCACATCTTAGACCTCACTCCCATAGGAGAGAAAATGAAAGAAAGCCTCAAGAGGTTAACATTAAACTCCCATACTTCCATGGGAAGGACAATGTAGAGGCTAATTTAGATTGGGAAATAAGGGTAGAGCAACAACTTAAAAGGAAGTCTACTTCAAAATCTTATGGCTCTCACTCTTATCCAAAGAAAGACCAAGGTCAAGGAATCTTAGGGGTGAGACCTTCTAAGCCCAAAGATGATAAGGGGAAGACAATAGAAAAGCAATCCCTTAAGGCTAGTATGCAAGAGAAGACTAGCTCCATGAAGTGCTTTAAATGTCTTGGAAGAGGACACAATACTTCTCAATGCCCCACCAAGAAAACCATGATTATGAGGGGCCAAGACATTTATAGTAGCCAAGATGAGGCTACTACTTCACCTTCCTCTAGTAAAAGTGAAGAAGCAAAAGGGGAAGAATCTAGTAAAGAGATCTACCCCCAAGAAGAAGGACAACCTTTAATGGTTAAGGAGGAGTGTAAGGAGGTAAGTGTCTCCTCTAAGAGGTTAGCTAAGAAGGAAAGACATTTTGAAATAAAGACAAATATTAAAGAAATTTCCCTTCTTAGACAACCTCCACATTTTCTCCTTTGTAAAAAGACACTTGTTAGCATTGCCACATCTCTTAGGCTTGAGTTTATTCCTCAAGTAAAGGAGTTGTTGGATGAGGGTTTGGTTTGCAAGAGATTAAATCCTTGTGCTTTGTTGGTGCCCAAAATAGGTATTGTTAGGCACCAAATCCCTAAAATAGGTGGTGTGATGAATGCTTTGGGTGGTGCAACACTCTTTTGTAAAATCACTCGTGCACCCAACATCTTCATGATTTGTGTACATAGGGACTCATTAGGTAGGTTTGTTCTTATTTTTAGTTTCAATACAAACTTAGGCACTCATATGGGACACCTTAGGTTTGTCATATTTTTTGGTAGGAATAATCAACATGAAAATACAGAAAAAGGTATGTTCTATTGCTTTACTTTTCTTAATTTTTTAAATTGTGATCAAGGGGTTCCCATGAACCCTAAGAGAATAAAGGTCATTCCTGAGTGGCCCGCACCACCAAGTGTAAGAAAAATTTGGGGCTTCCAAGACTTAAAAAACTTTTACAAAAGGTTTGCCCCATATTTTTCTATACTTGTAGCACCACTCATTGAGTTGGTGAGGAACCATGTTCCTTCATGGGAAGATGCCCAGAAAATGAGTTTTCAGACCTTACCTTACTTCAACATACTAAACACCACTAATACATATGTTTTTGTTCTTTTTACAGGTGTTGAGGAAAAAAGCCCAGAGTTTCAAGAACCTCGGGATTTGAGGTCAAATCTTTTTCAAGGGGGAGGGAATGATGCAATCCTACCCCGCAAGGGCATTGGATAGAAAAATCCAAGTAGATTGGGCCAGAGATGCAAGAGAAGGCCCTAGGGTTCTTATGAGCCTTAGAGTAGATTTCAGGTCCATGGGCTAAGTACGAGCCCACTTATCTTTGTAAATATTAGATTAAGGTGTCATTAATTTTGGGCCTTGTATTTAGGGCTCCATAATGTAGGTAGGGTACCCTAGAAATATAGGATTTTTCAGCCCTTGTATTTTAGGGCACCTAGACTAGTTTTTGTATTAGGGGTAGTTTTGTAATTTCACATGCAATAAGTGGATATTTGATGTGTGTGGTTGGAAATAAATTTAATTGAATTGGTAGAAGCCCAATCCAATTAAATTTTAGAGGGGGAGGTGAGCATTTGCTTACTACACCCCATTGCCACATCATATAGTCACACTTTGTGCATGTCCTTCATGTTTTTCATGCCTCATGACACCTAAGCACACTTAGTGGAGAATCTTGGAATTGATCTTGGATTAGTGGGCTGAATCATAACTAAAATTCACTAATCATAATTAGTGAAATTTTGGCTCCAAAGTTTGGCTCCACAAATTCAATTTCAAATTCAAGTGAAATTCGAATTTTCCTCCAATTTTGTGTGACACTTAGGCTATAAATAGAGGTCATGTGTGTGCATTTTTTTTGAACTTTGATGATTTGAATATTAAACTTCAGATTTCAAAGCTCATTTAGAGCACAAAATTTCGTGCTCTTCTCTCCCTCTCCCTTCATTCATCTCCTTCTTCCTCCAAGCTCTTATCCATGGCCTCCAATGGTGGTGAGCTTCTTCTAGACTCATCTTCTCCTTGAAGTGGCGTCTCCTCTCTCTCTCTCCCTTTCTCCATTCCGCTGCCATTCATCTTTCAAGAAGCAAAGGAATCCATTGATGAAGAAGATCCTAGGCCTACAAGCTCCAATGGAGCTTGCATCTCACATTGAGATATTAGGCCCTATACCCGGGTCTATGTGAGCCATAAGGAGTGGAGGTCGATCTGTGGTCATGTTGGGTCTCCGACTTGCTTGATAATAGTGAAGCCTCATCTATAGTTTTCCTCTTTTCGTGATGCATTGTCACTGATAGTCCCTATCACCCTATAGTCCCTATCGCCACAATGTATCCAAGGAATGATATGTCCTTTAGAAGCCAGTAAAATTACATGAAACCACCCTTGGGAGTTATCACTAGAAGTGGACTTTTGGATCCTTTCCATTAGGTCCCTGAATTAGGGCCACATAGAAAACTCACTCTGGCTTGTTCCTTGATTGCATCATGCATCTCTTCATAGCATCGTAATGGACATATCATTGCTGCATTTATCATTTATCATATTCATGCATTGCATTTGCATTAGTCATTGCATTATCATACATCTTCATTTACCATGCTTTTGTTCTGCCAATTGCATACATTCTGTTTTCATCGTTCGCATGTTATTTTCACTCATGCATGATCGTGACACATAGTTGCTCATGCCATGCATTTCCCTCACACAAAAAAAGGAACAAAAAAGAACAAAAAAAAAAGAAAGAACTAAAAGAAAGTCACAATGAAGAATGAAGTTTACACCATATTCTTAGTTACATGTGTTGGGTACCATGATGACAGCTATAAACAAACCATGTTGGGATTATACTCACTTCTCTGAAAAAATGATTGAAAATCATGTGAGCATGGTACCTAATGCATTGTTAACCAGGAAATGATGGTTCTTTGGGCGTCTCATGTCGATCTAACAATTACATTTGTCATGCATAGCATGAGTATGCCCTACTCATTCATCTCTATGATATGTTGTCGAAGTATTGACAATCAAAATTTCTATTCCTTGGATTATGGGGTCGAACCAAGCACATGCTTTTAAGAAAAGGGTTTCATCAAGTCAAGGTCAAGTATGGAAGTAAGTAGCTTGCAAAAGTTGGGCTGAAGATGGATTGAGTTTACATAGCTTCTTTGGCTACTGCTAACACATGATTGAGCTAAATAATTTACAAAATTAAGGACTATTGATGTCCATGTTTTATATCCAGTTTAACTTTGACTCTGACAAGGTGTAATGAACCATGTTGCTTTAATGAAAATCTGAATTGATTTGACCCTATGTTCTACTGAATGTCCTGTGTAAAACTTGCAATACTTTAACAATATATCATTCACATACATCCATGCTTATTTTTCTTTTCATATTTGGATGCATTGCTCATTTCATTCTTTCCTTGAAATCCGAACTGTAATCATTGTGATCAAAAGGAAAGAATGCGCTTTACAATGCCCTTACCGAACGCGTGCCAAAGCTAGAGTGATGAGTGAAATAGAGGAGGTGTAAGAGCAGATGAAGGCCGACATGGAGGCCATGAAGGACCAAATGACCACAATGGTGGAAGCCATGATGAGTATGAGGAAAATGATGGAGGTCAATGCGGCTACAGTTGTTGCCACAAGTATCGCCACTGAGGTGGACCCGACTCATCCATCTAGCCTCGATCAAGTAAATCCGCCAGTCTCAAATATGGTAGGGCAGGGAGGCAAAGCATTAGGAAGTACGGGCGACCCCCATTTTGGGTAAGTTTAGAACAAGCATTCCTTCCCACCATATGGCTTGCCTCCCAACTATAAACCACCTAGTGTTGCACAAGCTCCCGATGGAAATGTCAATAACTCCACTCCCATACTCATTGAGAGCCAACAACCCTGATATGGTCAGGCATAGGTCCCTCAACCCATAGGGGAGACACATGAAGTACCCCGAGGCCACTCTCTAGCCGACTTTGAGCCTTACCTCAGATATGCCACTGAGGGGCAAACATTTGGTGGCATACCCCTGCCAAACACTTTGGGGGCCCCTTAGTATCACCCACAACCACAACCCTTGCATTTTGCGGTTGGAAGAGTCCCTCCTACTATGGTGGAAAAATAGAGATTTGATCATATAGAGGAGAGGCTGAGGGCTATTGCAGGAGGCAGAGATTATGCCTTTACTGACAAGGCAAAACTGTGCCTAGTTCCCGACGTCGTTATCCCTCCGAAGTTCAAGGTTCCGGATTTTGATAAATACAAGGGGACTACTTGCCCCAAGAATCACCTAAAGATGTATAGTAGGAAAATGGGGGCATACTCAAAAAATGAAAAATTGTTGATGTATTTCTTCAGGAAAGTCTTACTAGGGTAGCCGTCACCTAGTATACTAATATGGAACCTTCCCGAGTCCATTCTTGGAAGGACCTAATGGTTGCCTTCATTAGGCAGTATCAGTACAATTTTGATATGGCTCTGGATAGAATGCAGCTACAAAACATGTGTAAGAAGGAGAATGAATCTTTCAAAGAATACGCCCAAAGGTGGAAGGATCTGGCAGCTCAAGTAGTGCCCCCAATGATGGAGAGGGAGATGATAACAGTGATAGTAGACACATTACCGGTGTTCTACTATGAGAAGATGGTGGGTTACATGCCTTCAAGCTTTGCCCATTTAGTTTTTGCCAGCGAAAGAATCGAAGTGGGTCTGAGAAGAGGCAAATTTGATTATCCTGCTTTGATGAATAGGAAGCTTGGGGCAAATGGAGAGAATAAGAAGGAGGGAAAATCAGTCCTTCTCATTACCCACCACCCTACCAGCCATGAACGCCTAATCATCCACAAAGGCCATTCCCAAATCAGCCAAAAATCCACCCGATGCACATCCAAGACCAAATACCACCCCTAATACCAATCAAAACACCAACTAGGGAAGGAATTTTCCAGAAAAGAAGCCTGTAGAATTCACCCCAATTCCAATGCCATATGTTGACTTACTCCCCTACCTGCTCGACAATGCAATGGTAGTTATAAGCCCAACAAAGATTTCTCAACCTCTGTTTCCCAGAGGATACAACCCCAACGTGACATGTCCTTATCATGGGGGAGTTTTGGGGCATTCCATTGAGCATTGTATGACCCTGAAACAACGTCCTTTCCTTTATCTTTCACAAGACTCAAAGTCCTCGCCTTTATCTTTCATAAGACCCAAAGTCCTCGCTTTTATCTTTCATAGGACTCAAAGTGCTCACTTTTATCTTTCACAGGACTCAAAGTCCTCACTTTTATCTTTCATAGGACTCAAAGTCCTCTCATTTATCTTTCATAGGACTCAAAGTCCTCGCTTTTATCTTTCACAGGACTCAAAGTCCTCGCTTTTATCTTTCATAGGACACAAAGTCCTCACTTTTATCTTTCACAGGACTTAAAAAGTCCTCACTTTTATCTTTCATAGGACTCAAAGTCGTCGCCTTTATCTTTCACAGGACTCAAAGTCCTCGCTTTTATCTTTCATAGGACTCAAAGTCCTCACTTTTATCTTTCACAGGACTCAAAGTCCTCGCTTTTATCTTTCATAGGACTCAAAGTCCTCACCTTTATCTTTCACAGGACTTAAAGTCCTCGCCTTTATCTTTCATAGGACTCAAAGTCCTTGCTTTTATCTTTCAAAGGACTCAAAGTCCTCGCTTTTATCTTTCACAGGACTCAAAATCCTCACTTTTATCTTTCATAGGACTCAAAGTCCTCCCTTTTATCTTTCACAAGACTCAAAGTCCTCACTTTTATCTTTCATAGGACTCAAAGTCCTCGCCTTTATCTTTCACAGGACTCAAAGTCCTTGCCTTTATCTTTCATAGGACTCAAAGTCCTTGCCATTATCTTTCATAGGACTCAAAGTCCTCGCCTTTATCTTTCACAGGACTCAAAGTCCTCTCTTTTATCTTTCGTAGGACTCAAAGTCCTCGCCTTTATCTTTCATGAGACTCAAAGTCCTCTGTCTTTATGCTTTCATAGGACTCAAAGTCCTTTGTCATTGACATTTCAAAGACTTCAATGTCTTCAGTCATTTATGCTTTCAAAAGACTACAATGTCTTCATTTGCATTTACAAGACTTCAATGTATTATGTCTTTTACATTTTACAAGACTTCAATGTCTTCTGTCTTCTACACTTTATAAGACTTCAACATCTTCTATCTTTTATAGGACTCAATGTCCTTGTGTTTGTGTTTCTTAGGACTCAACGTCCTCTGTTTCTATGCTTTAAAATATATATATATATATATATATATATATATATATATATATATATATATATATAATATAATATAATATAAAAAGAAATAAAAAAGAAGTAAAAAAAGGGGGCAAAAAGGTCTTTTCATTGAGTTTCCTGGACCCTAGCTCGCCCAAGCTAGCCTTTGACTCGCCTAGGCCCCTAAATTACTTCAGGGTGAAGGAACCAGCTCGCTTAGGCGAGCCAGTTACTTCAAGAGTAAGCATCAGCTCGCCTAGGAGGCTGAGGAGAGGATGAGGACATTTTCCTATAAATAGGCGTGCTAGGGAGGTTGAGGAGAGCTTCCAATGTTCAGAAGTGGAGGGAATTGAGAGAACTAAGAAAGAAGAGGAAATGAAGCTGAGGCGCTATGATCAATCTCTACATCATTCCTTGTTCGGTGTTCTTTGCACCAGTCAGTTAGTTTTTATTTTTTGAGGATTGAATGTGATCTATGTACCCTTAGGGGTCCCCCTTGTTATTATGTGCACATCCATCTTCTCCATCTATCATCAGTGATGTAAGATCCCTTGGAGCTTGTAGGCCTAGGATCTTCTTCATCAATGGATTCCTTTGCTTCTTGGAAGATGAATGGCAGCAGAATGGAGAAGGAAGAGAGGAGATGCCACTTCAAGGAGAAGATTAGTCTAGAAGAAGCTCACCACCATAGGAGGCCATGGATAAGAGCTTGGAGGAAGAAGGAGATGAATGAAGGGAGAGGGAGACAAGAGCACGGAATTTTGTGCTTAGAAAGAGCTCTGAAATCTGAAGTCTAATATTCAAATGATCAAAGTTGAAAAAAATGCACACACATGACCTCTATTTATAGCCTAAGTGTCACACAAAATTGGAGGGAAATTTGAATTTCAATTCAAATTTCACTTGAATTTGAAATTGAATTTGTGGAGCCAAACTTTGGAGCCAAAATTTCAGTAATTATGATCAGTGAATTTTAGTTATGGTTCAGCCCACTAATCTAAGATCAATTCCAAGATTCTCCACTAAGTGTGCCTAGGTGTCATGAGGCATGTAAAGCATGAAGGACATGCACAAAGTGTGACTATATGATGTGGCAATGGGGTGTAGTAAGCAAATGCTCACCTCCCCCTCTAAAATTTAATTGGATTAGGCTTCTACCAATTCAATTAAATTTATTTCCAACCACACACATCAAATATTCACTTAGTGCATGTGAAATTACAAAACTACCCCTAATACAAAAACTAGTCTATGTGCCCTAAAATACAAGGGCTGAAAAATCCTATATTTATATGGTACCCTACCTACAATATGGAGCCCTAAATACAAGGACCAAATATAATGACATCCTAGTCTAATATGTACAAAGAGAATTGGACCCAAACTTGGCCCATGGGCTCAGAAATCTACCCTGAGGTTCATGAGAACCCTAGGGCCTTCTTCAGCAGCTCTAGCCCAATCCTCTTGGAGCCTCTTGCTCATGGCTCTAGTGACTGGTCCCTTCCTACGAAGGATTGCATCAATCGGCAATCTCATTTTTCTTTGTAAAGTTCAATCTTAACCGATCACCAGTGTTGTAAAGTTGTCTTTAAAGAGATTGAAAGTTAATAAACAAAACCAAGATAAAACCAACTCATAACTAATTTCTTTTTATCAAATATCCCATGGGATTTTTCAAGGTCCAACGCCTTAATGATTCTCTCTGCTTTTCAAATTTAAAAGATCGTTTCAAGGTCCAACGCCTTAATGATTCTCTCCGCTTTTCAAAATTTAAAATATCATTTCAAGGTCCAATGCCTTAAACGACTTTTTGTTCGCAATTAAAATGAATCTTTCAAAAACATAAAAATCAATTTAACACACAAACATTCAGACTTAAAGAACTACATAGGTTTGAATTCCTCATCGCACCCGAGGATACATAGGAGCAAAGAAAACACCCTTGTGAACCCCAAAAAAAATAAATATACAAAAAGGGAAAAATAAACAATTCTAAAGTCACGTTGCGCACACTCGATTAAAGGTTTTTGTCCCTTGTGACGGGCGTGTGGGGTGCTAGTACCTTCCCTATGCTTAAACAACTCCCAAACCTTTATCTTCAAAATTCATAGACCTTTTTTTGGTTTTCCCAACGTTTTCCTCAAATAAACGTTGGTGGTGACTCTGCTTATTTTCTACCTGGAGACGAACGCTTTAGGCTTATCTATTTTGCCGTCGCCCTCCCATCGTAGGGTAGGTTGCGACAATTGGTTCCACTATTTTGTTTTCTCTATCGTGCGGCATTGAATTGGAAGATCACTTGAAGGAAATTAGTGTCATTATCTTTAATTATCTTTAATTTTCAATAAAAGATAAGTAAAGAGAGGCAAGTGTCAGACCCGAATTTCATCCAAGTATAATGCTTTTATCATTCAGGTATTTTATCATTGCCAATTGAATTGCAGCATTTGGCACTGGTTACAGTGCAAAGCCAAGGGATCACTCAGGGATTTGATGGTTGTTTGTTAGATCCAGAAACAAAGCCACAAGGAAGGAAAAAAATGGTCTTTCCATGAAGATTTCTGACCCTAAATTCGCCCTGGCTAGCATCCAGCTCACATGGGCTAAAATTTAAGTTCAACCCTAAGCAAGCCACTCGCCTGGGCAAGTAGATACCTTTAACCCTAAGCAAATAGCTCGCTTAGGCGAATTCCCCTGGAATCAATGGTTGTTTTCTATAAATAGCCATGTAGGGGAAGAGGAAAAAGGGTTCAACAACCTAAAACCAGAGAGAAAAACATAGAAGAAGAATGAGAAGAGGAAAAGTGGAGCTGAGGCGCTGCAAAATTATGATCGCGGATCACTGCCTTCACCATTTCTCTTGTTAGTCTTGTGCCCTGCGCAACGATCCATTAGTTTTTCTTAAGGATTAGATGTAATCTTTGTACCCTTACGGGTCCCCTTTTGATATTATGTATGTATTAATCTTTTCTACTCATTATTTGTAATTTCATTCTGCTCGTAATGCTTGATTCTAGTTGATCACTAGTGTCATGAAATTGGTTTTTAAGTGAGACTGGAAGGTAATCTTAGAATCTGAACCGAATGATATTACTCTTTATGTTACGTTGCTAGAAATAGAGCATAATGTTTTGATTGCAAAAAAATCACGAGAATATAATTGTAATTTTGGGATATTTACCGCATATGTGAGGGATCGATATTTAATAAATATTCTTAGGTTCCAAGTGTGAGGAATCAACTTGGAATAACTATGCATGCATCATTAATTTTAGAAAATGACTTATATATGTTAACCTTATTAGGATACTAAGGGTATGAACGATAAAATCCAATCCTATGTTATTCTTGAATTAACTTATTTTTGTTTCTGTAATTTACGTATTTTCGACACACTAAATTCCGTTATTTTTGTTGCCATAATTTACGATTTCTAACGCACTACATTCTGTTAGTTTCTCATTTTCCATTATTTTCGTATTTTCATTGTTCGCGTGATTCCATTATTTTTACTTTCTTTTACTTTAAGTTGCCACGCTAAGTCTCGGACTTGCCAGGTAATTCTCCTAGATCATTTTGTTTTTCATAGCACATGAAGCTGAGTCCTGGACTCGCCTCGCATGCTTGAAGATATTCATCATATTCAAAAATAGGTGGATATGAAGGATATCCGATCAGTAAACAAAACCAAATAAATAAAAACAAACCAATTCAACACACAAACATTTTTATCCTTAAATAAGCGTTGGTGGCAACTCCTTCTCATTTTCATCTTAGAAAATGAAATTGCACTTTTATTTTTTTTGTCGTCCCGTCGTGATGATAGGTTGTGACAACTTGATGCAATCCTACCCCGCAAGGGAATTGGATAGAAGACTCCAAGAAGATTGGGCCAGAGATGCAAGAGAAGGACCTAGGGTTCTCATGAGCCTTAGGATTGATTTCGGGCCCATGGGCTAAGTATGAGCCTGCTTATCTTTGTACATATTAGATTAAGGTTTCATTATTTTTGGGCCTTGTACTTAGGGCTCCATAATATAGGTAAGGTACCCTAGAAATGTAGGATTTTTCAGCCCTTGTATTTTAGGGCACCTAGACTAGTTTTTGTATTAAGGGTAGTTTTGCACATACATTAAGTGAATATTTGATGTGTGTGGTTGGAAATAAATTTAATTGAATTGGGAGAAGCCAAATCCAATTAAATTTTAAAGGGGAAGGTGAGCATTTGCTTGCTACACCCCATTGCCACATCATATAGTCACACTTTATGCATGTCCTTCATGCTTTACATGCCTCATGACACCTAAGCACACTTAGTGGAGAATCTTGGACTTGATCTTGGATTAGTGGGCTGAACCATAGCTAAAATTCATTAATCATAATTAGTGTAATTTTGGCTCCACAAATTCAATTTCAAATTCAAGTGAAATTTGAATAGAAATTCAAATTTCCCTCCAATTTTGTGTGACACTTTGGCTATAAATAAAGGCCATGTGTGTGCATTTTTTCAACTTTGATCATTTGAGAATTAAACTTCAAAGTTCAGACTTCTTTAGAGGCACTAAATTTCGTGCTCTTCTCTTCCTTTCCCTTCATTCATCTTCTTCTACCTTCAAGCTCTTATCCATGGCTTCCTATGGTGGTGAGCTTCTTCTAGACTCATTTTCTACTTTAAGTGGCATCTCCATTCATCTTTTTCCTTGTCCATTCCACTACAATTAGACCTCAAGAAGCAAAGGAATCCATTGATGAAGAAGATCCAAGGCCTACAAGCTCCACATGGAGCTACATCACAACCATTAACATTGTATCCACTCAAATTCCCGTATGCTGGAAAGTCATTAATGGTACAAAATAACATTGCATGCATCTTGAATGTCTCATTTCAATACCCATCAAACACAACAACCCCCATGTCCCACAACTTTGTCAAGTTTTCAATCAAAGGACTCAAATAAACATCGATGTCATTTCTGGTTGTCTTGGGTCCGATATCATCATAGACAACATCATGTATTTTTGCTTCATGCACAGCCAAGTAGGAAAATTGTAAATTACTAGCAAAACAGGCCACAAACTGTGCTGAGTGCCTAAACTGCCATAAGGATTCATTCCATCAGTGGCAAGTCTAAGCCTAAGATTTCTTGGCTCTTTGCCAAAATTCGGATACAAATGATCAATCTTCTTCCACGGGAAGGAATTAGCCAGATGATGGAGCATTCCATTGCAATTTCTCCCATTTTCATGCCATGCAAGGTCTTTTGCGTCATCTGCATTAGCAAACAAACACTTCAACCTTGGAATGATCGGAAGATACCATACCACCTTTGTTGGGGGGCCTTTCGTTGTGCTTTCATCACTACTACTCTCGTCATCATCCTTCACTTTGTACCATGATACCCCACACCTGGTCCATATATGCATTTCTTCATACTCTTGTTTGTACAATATACAATCATTAAGGCATGCATGTATTTTCTAATACTCTATACCCATCAGACATAGTATCTTTTTCGCTTGATAATAATTTTATGGCAACGTGTTTTCATCTGGAAGCATATCCTGCACCACCTGAAGTAGTGAAGTGAAGTTTTTGTCACTCCACCAATATATGGCCTTGACATTAATCAGACTTAGCATCACTGATAACAGGGTCAAAGATTTCTTGCATCCCCGATATAAAGGCTTCTTCGAATCACTTTACAATGTATCATACACATGGGCATGTGCTTGCTCAAATGACTCTTGTCCAAGATCATGAATCATATCCTCTAATTGATCTCCCATTTCTACATCAATTGATTCAGTTTTGGACCCCTTCTGCATGTATGTCAATTCACCATGTCATATCCATGTCGTATAATTCTTCTTAATCCCTTCACACATAAGATGTTCTTGTATATCATCTAGTACTTGTCGTCTCCCATTCAAATAGTTTATACAAGGACAAAAATATTTTCCATCCTCATCTGGTCGACTTCTTTTAGAGGAAAATTGCAAGAACTCTCCAATGCCTTCCTCATACACAGGGCTCATGCAACTTGCATTCATCCAAGTTTGATCCATGCATGAAAACCTCACTTTTTTCATTAAAGGTGTGGCCCTATCCAATTCAAGAAGACATATTTTTATACTAGATTCATATGTAAAGGGTAAGTTTCTTTTCTTAGATTTGACAAAATTTTGGCAGCATTTCGCATTGATCTCCAAGTACACGACTTGAAAGCGGTGACATGAATTCCACCACAACCAAGTATGTGATAAGTTCCAAACTTCAGTTATTTTTGGGATAAAATTGTTAGCACTTATCTTTCGATTGTAATAGTTTTCTTATAAACTACCCTTAAATCTAGTTGTTTTATATATATTGTACATTTACTAATGTTGTTATTTAAATATGAAAGATTCATCCATGCTTTTGTAGGTTTCGATGGTTGTTTGTTAGATCCAAAAATAGAGCCAAAAATAGGGTAAAATGGTTAATTTACAAAGATTTATGACACCCAATTCGCCTAGGCTAGCAACCAGCTTTCCTGGGCTAGTGATCTTGCTTCAACCTTAAGTAAACAACTCGCCTGGGCAGGCTGGTTACTTCAGCATTAAGCCATTAATCACCTGGGCGAGCTGCAACTCGCTTGGGTGAATTTCCCTGCACTCTTTGGCTATTTTCTATAAATACTCATGCATTGTTGAAGGAAATAAACCAACGGAAGCAAAATAGAGAGAAAAATACAGAGAGAGAGGAAGAAGAAGAAGAAGAAAAGGAAAATTGGAGCCGAGGCGCTGCAGAGTTGTGACTGTGGATCACATCCTTCATCATTTCTCTTGTTAGTATTGTGCTCTGCACAATGATCGTGATGCAATCCTACCCCCCAAGGGTATTGGTTAGAAGACTCCAAGAGGCTTGGGCTAGAGCTACTAAAGAAGGCCCTAGGGTTCTCATGAACCTTAGGGTAGATTTTTGAGCCCATGGGTCAAGGTTGGATCCACTCTTCTTTGTAAATATTAGAATAGGTTTTTCCTTCTTTTGGGCCTTGTATTTTGACCATTCTAGTAGTATAGGGTTTTAGCCTTGTATTTCAAGGCATTTTGAGTAGTCTTTGTAGTAGGGACTTTTTTGTATTTCAAGGGACTTTTTTGTATTTTCATGCATTTTGAGTAGATGGGTGTGTGTAGCTAAGCTCTAGCTTCTCAAGGAAGCTTCTCAAGGAGGTGAGCTTAGTTTCTAGATGGGTGTGTGTAGCTAAGCTCTAGCTTCTCAAGGAAGTTTTCTCAAAGAAGCTTCTCAAGGAAGTTTTCTTAAGAAAGCTTCTCAAGGAAGCTACCTAGTCTATAAATAGAAGCATGTGTAACACTTGTTGTAACTTTGATGAAAGAGAGTCTTGTGAGACACAACTCAAAGTTCAACTTCTCTCCCTTTTTCTTCCTTCAATTTCGTGCTCCCCCCTCTCTCTTTCTCTCCCTCTTTCTTTTCCTCCATTGAAGCATCCTCTCCAAGCTTCTTATCCAAGGCTCATCTTGGTGGTAAAGCTCCTTCTTCCATGGCTTATTCCTTAGTGGATGGCGCCTCCTCTCACCTCTTCTCCTTTGTCTTCCACTGCATCTCCATGGTGGAAAATCACCATTAAAGGATCTCATTGAAGCTCAAAGATCCAGCCTCCATAGAAGCCCTACAAGCAAGCTTCCATCAAGTGGTAATCAAAGCACAAGAGCTTCAAGTAGGTGCTCCTTAAACCTCCATTAATTTTTTGCTTTACCTTCTCTTCCATTGTTGTTTCTTCATTTTTCTCCATGTATCTCCTCACATGTTGTCGCAACCTACCCTTCGGCGGGGGGGCGACGCGAGACTCGCGGGATGCGTGTTCCACGAAAGGAATACGCGCGGAGTCGCCACCAACGTTTATTTGAGGAAAACATCGGAAAAACCGGAAAAGACGCGATCTACGAACTTTTTAAGTGAAAGGTTCGGGAGTTGTATTTACGCACGGGGAAGGTATTAGCACCCCATACGTCCGCCCCAAGGGACGGCAGCCTTTAATCGAATGTGCAAACATGACTTTGATTTTTTTATGTTCCCTTTTTATGTCTCTATGTCCTTTATACCCTTTTTATATTTTTCTTTTTGTGGTCGACAAGGGTGTTCCCCTTTGCTCCTACGTATTCCTCAATTTGCGATGAGGAAATCAGACCTACGTAGTTCTTTTTTATCAAGTGATTCTTTTTTACTTAAGTGGTGATCATTTTAAGGCGTTGGACTTTAAAAATGATCCATTTTACTTAGTGAGAAATTGAGATGACAAACTTCAAAAGCCTATTTTTGTGGACGAGCTTGACTAGGCGAATTGATTTTAGCCTTTAGTTTCACTTTAGTTATTAATCAATTCGATTAAGAATGAGAAATCCCAAAGAGAAAACGTCCGATTGATTTTCCGCTTTATTTTACTAAAAGATGCCTCTTTGATTATTATATTATTTTTTACCTTTTTTTTGATTTCCAACGCGGTTACGGCACGACCGAACGGTCGGAATTTATTCTAACCGAAGTTAATGGATAATACAATTCAAACGTTCGGTGGAAATTTATTTTATTTTTAAGTTAAGCGAGAAATGACTTAAGTAAAATGGCTTAAGCACGTCAACAGGGGGTATAAAAAGTAAACAAAACGAGAATAAAAATGCACGAAACACAATGTGGACCACTACGGGTGCATAGAATAAATCGAAAAGCTTGGTTCGAGGTACTTACCCGTTGAAGATCGAAGAACGATGAAGAACGAATGAAGAACGTCGAAGAACGGTTGAAACCTTTGCGAAATTCTTCACGGAAAACGTTACGGAAACGTTTCGGAAGCGCCTCGGCTTAGATTTTCTTCACGGAAACAATTTTTCCAAGCAAATTCGAAAGAGAGAGAAGTGCCTAAGGGGCTGACCCCCTTCCTTCTTGCCTTCCTCCCCTATTTATAGCAAAATAGGGGAGGTGGTTGCCGCCCAGCTCGCCCAGGCGAGCAGGGTTGCTTCCTCCAGAAGCAACCGCCTTCTGGAGGAATATTCCGGAGGGCCCAAATGGGCCTGGGTGCTATTTGCACCCCCATTTTTACTAAGTACACCCCCCTCTGCTGTTTTTTGGTGATTCTTTTTTCGTAAAGTTACGGAAACTTACGAATTTCGTAACGATACTTGTTTTCTTTCCGTAATGTTACGGAACCTTGCGGATTACATAATCATCCCCTTTTTGACTTACGGAATGTTACGGAACCTCACTTAATTATGCAACGATGCTTCCATTTGATTTCCGGTGTGTCACGGAAACTTACGGATTGTGCATCAATATTTTTTTGGTTTTTCGGCATGTCCTGGAATTTCACAAATTGCCTAATGATGGGTGCCAAGCACCTCACGAGGACCAAAGAATGGTCGCACGTCATCGAGCAAAGGTCCCCGGACGAAATTAGGGTATGACAGTTGCCCCTCTTTACTTGTCTTTTATTGGAGATAAAAGGAAAGTAAAGATAAGACACTAATTTCGTTCCTCTCGATTTGGCGGGAGTCGCGGGGGACCATAAAATCTCCACATGCAAATGACTTGTTGTTCCCAAAATTTCACAAATTGCCTAATGATGGGCGCCAAGCACCTCACAAGGACCAAAGAATGGTCGCATGTCATCAAGCAAAGGTCCCCGAAAATCAGTGTATGACACTAATTTCGCTCCTCTCGGTTGACGAAAGTCGCGGGTGACCATGACTTGTCGTTCCTAGAATTTCACAAATTGCCTAATGATGGATGCCAAGCATCTCACAAGGACCAAAGAATGGTCGCATGTCATCAAGCAAAGGTCCCCGAAAATTAGTGTATGACACTAATTTGGCTTCTCTCGGTTGACGAGAGTCGCGGGCGACCATGAAATTTCCGCATGTAAATGACTTGTTGTTCCCGGAGGAACAAAAGGTGCAGAAGACTATGTCAGCCTCTGCATGCTATCAAGCGTTCTGTCTTACAGATAGCAAAAGAATGTTTATACGGATAACCACTCGGGTATTTCCGCGTATCATCGGGCCCGCCGCCTCTGGATGATACAAGGGTGCAGAATGACCAAACTTGGTCTCTGCTTGTCATCGGGCCCGCCGCCTCTGGATGACAAAAGGGTGCGGATAACCGTAAGGTATCTCCGCGTATCATCGGGCCCGCCGCCTCTGGATGATACAAGGGTGCAGAATGACCAAACTTGGTCTCTGCTTGTCATCGGGCCCGCCGCCTCTGGATGACAAAAGGGTGCGAATAACCGTAAGGTATCTCCGCGTATCATCGGGCCCGCCGCCTCTGGATGATACAAGGGTGCAGAATGACCAAACTTGGTCTCTGCTTGTCATCGGGCCCGCCGCCTCTGGATGACAAAAGGGTGCGAATAACCGTAAGGTATCTCCGCGTATCATCGGGCCCGCCGCCTCTGGATGATACAAGGGTGCAGAATGACCAAACTTGGTCTCTGCTTGTCATCGGGCCCGCCGCCTCTGGATGACAAAAGGGTGCGGATAACCGTAAGGTATCTCCGCGTATCATCGGGCCCGCCGCCTCTGGATGATACAAGGGTGCAGAATGACCAAACTTGGTCTCTGCTTGTCATCGGGCCCGCCGCCTCTGGATGACAAAAGGGTGCGAATAACCGTAAGGTATCTCCGCGTATCATCGGGCCCGCCGCCTCTGGATGATACAAGGGTGCAGAATGACCAAACTTGGTCTCTGCTTGTCATCGGGCCCGCCGCCTCTGGATGACAAAAGGGTGCGGATAATCGTAAGGTATCTCCGCGTATCATCGGGCCGCCGCCTCTGGATGATACAAGGGTACAGAATGACCAAACTTGGTCTCTGCTTGTCATCGGGCCCGCCGCCTCTGGATGACAAAAGGGTGCGGATAACCGTAAGGTATCTCCGCGTATCATCGGGCCCGCCGCCTCTGGATGATACAAGGGTGTAGAATGACCAAACTTGGTCTCTGCTTGTCATCGGGCCCGCCGCCTCTGGATGACAAAAGGGTGCGGATAACCGTAAGGTATCTCCGCGTATCATCGGGCCCGCCGCCTCTGGATGATACAAGGGTGCACGTCACATGACCTCAGGGTCAGTATGACAAAGATTATGGGGCGGCCGACAAAAGCAAAGCTCTTGCTCCTACGTATCCTCCAATGAGGAACTCAGACCTACGTAGTTCTGGATAACTTGTGAGACTTGAAAAAGTCTCGGTGTTTTCTCCACTAAAAATGCAAACATGCTTTAGCAAAGAGACAAATATTCCAACTGATTTAGAGCAGCATATGCTTTTTTTTTTTGAGTGAAAAACAATGTGTCTACCGGGGAAGGAGAGTCTGCTGATGAAATCTCCCATAACCATAAATGAGATTTTGGATGTTAGCATTTCGTTTCTAAATGACCATTTAGAGGAAACACTGGGTTCGACAAAAATAGAAGAAATCCACTCAAAGTGTATCAATCTCGCACAGGTAAGTGTTTCATCCTAATTCCGAACCATAGATATGTCATGACTTGACTTTGCAAATTATTTCCTATCAATAGGGCTTCCCTTGGGAATGGGTTCTTTTGGTGGTTTCTTCTTTCGGCTTTTGTGTGTTTTTGGCTTTTGATTTTCCTGGCTTTTTCTTTTTCTGTTTTTTTTTGTTTAGTGCGGGGCGAGAAAAAAAGGTCGCTAGCGCACGGGATTTTGGTTGGTAATTAAAGGGAGAAGACCATTTTAGGTCGTGGTTTCCTTTCCTTCCTTTTTTGTTCATGTGGTGACAATTCTGTATTGTTCAAATATCGTCTGGTCCAAAGACCTCTCTGCACATTTCTTCTGTTTTCTTTCGATCCTTGATCAGGAGCTTTCTTTCCTTCTTTTCT
Organism: Glycine soja; assembly: GCF_004193775.1. NCBI lineage: Eukaryota > Viridiplantae > Streptophyta > Magnoliopsida > Fabales > Fabaceae > Glycine > Glycine soja. Next base: position 13,504,700 of record NC_041004.1, on the reverse strand, counting down.
CTTTTTTTCTTTCTCCCATTCTTTGATTGGGAATTTTCTTTCTTTTCTTTTTGCTTTCTCCCACTCTTTGATTGGGAATTTCCTTTCTTTTCTTTTTTTGCTTTCTCTTTGATTGGAAATTTTCCTTCTTTTCCTTTTTGCTTCCGAGGGTAAGGATTATGGTGAGTCAGGATTTTGGCTCAAGGTTTGTAGAATGGCTAGACATGATACATGTCGGGGTTTGGTTTGGCTCAAGGATAAAAGGGATGCCCCACATTATTTCCATGACACAAATGCAAAAATGATGATTTGGAAACTTTATGCAAAACTGGTCATGCATGCACCTATGCGGACACTCAAGTGTCAAATTTTTATGGTCATGTGATGCTAGGGCTCAGGATTCATTTCCTCTATTTTAAATCAACCCAATGTTTCCAAAATATGTTCTTTTATCAATTTGTGCATTCATCCGAGTCCATTTTGGGCGTCTGGGAAAATCTTCACAGCATTCACCCTTTAGGTGTATACACATTTTTTCAAAAACTAGTTATGATCAGTGAATTTTTTTCAAAGAAAAGTTGGAAGTCATCTCTTTTCAAAAGCATGTTGGTTTTTCAGCTTGACAACTTATTTTCCTTTTTTCTCCCTTTTTTTTTCATTATCATTTGTTTATTTCTTTTTCTTGTTTGTTTTTTTTTTCTTTTTTTTTTTCATGAGGTATTTTGCTACCTAAACATGTGCATATTTTTGTGAGGTATTTTTTCTATATACATGCATATCCAAGGTATCTTGCCACCTAAACATACATATATATGTTTTGCGAGGTATTTTTCTGCTACATACACGCACATCTAAGGTATCTCTCTACCTAAACATACAAATATATATTTTGTGAAGTATTTTTTGTTTACATACATGCATATCTAAGGTATCCCTCTACCTAAACATACATATATATATTTTTGTGAAGTATTTTTTTGTTTACATACATGCATATCTAAGGTATCTTTCTACCTAAACATACATATATATATTTTGTGAAGTGTTTTTTTGTTTACATACATGCATATCTAAGGTA